>NW_024417355.1:0-16398 GCF_014898765.1 Herpailurus yagouaroundi | reverse complement strand
TTAGTTTTGCAAGGTGTTATTATTGAGGAATCAGCATAGAGATTATACAGGATCTCTCTGTATTATTTATTATAATTCATTGTGAATCCAAAATTATTTCAAAATAAATCATACAATTATAAAGAAGAGATATAAGCATATTATTTCCATCCTAAAAACCCTTTGATAGTTGTCTAGTAGCTTTGTATATTGCAAAGTTCTTCAAGATCCAACTCTTGCTCAATTATCTCTCTAGTCCCACTTCCCACCACTGCCTCCCCATTTCCTCTTTCCTCCCCTCCTCAACACCATTAAATGTTCAGAGCAGCCAACCTATATATATTTTTATATTTTTTTGTCAAACTTTTAAAAAGGCATGACTTAGCACTGTTGTGAAAATTAAAGATGTTCCTACTTCATTAAGTTAGAGGCAGCCATATGTTGGGGATCAGAGCTAGGTAGACAGAGAAAGAGCTATATTTTCATCAGTAATTAGGCCTTCATTGATTCTTTCCTGGACCATGGCAATATTTTCCTTACTGTTCTCAAATACTGGAAATTTTATCTTCTGAATTTTTTTTCTCATCACCATTCGTGACTGAGCGCCTAATCCCTTCAACCTCTATTATAATTGTATTATTTTATGGCAGTCTACCCTACTAGATTATAAACTGCTTGTGGACAGAAATATGTCTATTTTATCAGTCTTATCATGACACAACACAAGGCCTGGCACAGAGTAGGTGCTCAGGAAGTGTTTAGTGAACTGAACAAAATTTGCTGAACCCCTCAACTAAGTCCTCCCCCTTCCCCCAGCTTCCTTTGACTCTCAGAAGTAAAGGGCTTAAATGTCACTCTATGGATCTAGATGAGTGGTAAACAACCTGTTCAACCCATAAAAGTGCTTAGATAATTATTCTGTAGCCAAATCAGCTGCTTATTAAGGTGCTATGGATTTAAGACAGGGTAGGCAGGCAGAACTATCACTCAGAGCTCCTGACATGAAGAAGACTGAGATAAAGCTTTGGGTGCACTAGGCCCTTCCCCTCCCTTTTGGTAACCACAATGGGCTGTGTCATTTTCTGCTTTGGGTTTGAATTTCTGTTCCTTCATTTGAGGAGCACTTTAATGCTTGGCCCCTTATTTATTATTTAGTTCTTCTTTGATTTTTAGAAACATGTCTTCAGTCTTAAATGCTTGAGGGCAGAAGTCCAAAAAAAGTATCAATAAAGATATTTAAAATAATGGACAGAAAACATAATAAATGAGAAAAAGAAGAAATGAAATCTAGCCACTTTGTGTGTTGCACCTTTTTGCCAACAAATTCAAAACTGTTTTTGGGATTCTTTGGCATACAGGCATTGAGCTCCTCCTGTTTACAGAGTCTATGAGGGGCTTTTGGTGTAGTTGACAAAAATTACTGCAGGCACACAGAAGGAATAATTCAATAACCAGTTGTACATTGTGGTCTTTAATGACCTAGTATCCCTACATAAATTAATTAATAATTTATTTTCTCAAAGCTGGGAGTGACAGTGGAATATGATTCCCAGCTATCAACTTCCGTCAGGAGTTGTCTCATTTGAAAAGAGATACCTTGCTCAAGGTTGTGCCTCCTTTCCAGAGCAAAGGCAGAGAGATATGCCTCCAGTGAGCAATAAATATGGGAATATGAAGGCTTGGACAATTTGAAGCAACTCTGAAGGATCATTACAATTTCAGAATTCTCTTTATGGTGAACTGAGGCCTCTTGATACTGTATTATGAGCCATTGCCCAATTCTACTTACTATGCCAAATTCTACTTACTTCCTTTCATTTACATAGGTATTGATCTTAAGGGCACTCACAATATTTCTCCTGCATGCCAATCTCTCTGATTTCCAAGGAACCCAATATCTGACAATTTTCTTCAGGGTTCCCAGAGTGTATCTTGAACATATTGGGCTCATCTGCTAGGCTGCGCGATTTCCATAGGCAATGACTTTGGGGTTTTAGCTACATCTAGCCCAATGTCTGGCAGGTACATAACATATGTTCAGAAAATGTTGGTAGAATTTAATTTAATAGCTCTAGTAAAGAAATAAATGACAGGGAAAAGAGTTCTAAGAAATTCTGTGATTCAGAAAATGGTAAACTCTCTCTCATATCTATATCTATCATAAATTTTAGTTAAGCAATCCTAAAACATACTGTTATCCCGATTTTTCAAATGTGAAAACTAAGATTCAGTATGATTAGGTACCTTTGCCCAAGTTCCCCTAGTTAGTAAGTGGCAGGGCCCAGATTTAAAGTGAGGTGCGCATGACATTTAAACTGACTCCAAAGCCTGTCTTTTACATAGACCCAAAGGGATGGCTTTACAAGAAAAATGTGTTTGGAGTTCGTGTCTTTTCCCTCCCAATTGCTTGCAATTATCTTTTTTCATTCCTTGCCAAATTTTAAATGAGAATATTCTTGTGGACCCATTTGAAAGGGAGTACTAAGCTGTAAGACTTTTTAAATGTACCAAAGAATAGTGTAAGAGGCATTATTTTTTTTATCTTTGTATTGATAGGTCATTTTACTTCCAATCAGTTTGGATTAAGTCTACAGTCAACAAGATGAGTACTGAGTAATGTACAGAATTGATGACTCATTATATTGTGCACCTGAAACCAATATAACACTGTATGTTATTTATACTTGAATAAAAATAACCTAAACACAGAGCACAGAAAAGAGTATAAAACATATGTGTAAAATGTAACCTGTTTGTACAGTGAATAACTATGTAATAACCACTGAAGTCAAGAAATGAAATATTAATGTATTCTTAGACTTACCCAGTGTATCCCAAGCCAATCCTAATACCTGCCTCTGTTCCAGTGGTAACCAGAGCTTGTATTTTACAGCAATGATTTATTTGTTTTTAATTGTAGTGATACATTTGTGTATGCATCCCTAAACAATTTAGAGCAGGACTGGAAAACTATGGCTTCTAGGCCCAATGCAGCTCACATCTTTTTTTATAAATAGAGTTTTATGGGGCACATTCATGTACATTCATTTATTTGTTTATTCATCTATGGCTGCTTATGCACAAAGCAGCATAGTTGAAAAGCTGCAAGAGACCACGTATGGCCTTAAAAGTTTAAAATGTTTACCAAATGGCCCTTTACAGAAAAAGTTTGCCATTCTCTGGTGTACATTAGTTTTTTTTTCTTTTTTAAAGGAATCATAAAATAAGCACTCTTTTGTGACTTGCTTTTTCTCCCCTCAATATTATATTTGTAAGATTCATCCACAATGAATTTTATTCATTTCTAAGTATCAAATACTAATAACATACATAGAGAGCAGCAATGAATATCAAACTCCTATTTTAACTTATTTTATTAAATTGTTTTATATGTTTTGATTTTAAAAATATATACACTCTAGACAATATGAAAAAAAATTAAAAATGGAAATAAGAAAAATAATTTTCCCACAAATACATTGCCCTCCTTTCCATCAGATAAAGGCAGCAACCTATGATGTATATTTACAAAAACCCCCTTTTTTTAGATGCCAGTGTTTTTATTTTTTTCATGTAGTTATTTAACATACAGTGTTCTATTAGTTAAAGATGTATTATATAGTGATTATACAACCCAATACATCATCCAGTTTTCATCACCATAAGTGCACTCCTTAAATACATCACCCGTTTCACCCATCTCCTTACACACTTCACCTCTGGTAACACCAGTTTGTTCTCTACAGTTAAGAGTATGCTTCTTGGTTTGACTCTTTTTTAATTTTCCCTTTGCTCTTTTTTTTCTTAAATTCCACATATGAGTGAAATTATATGGTATTTATCTTTCTCTGACATTTAAATTAGCATTATATACTCTAGCTCCATTTATGTCCATGAAAATGGCAAGATTTCATTTTTTATGGGTGAATAATATTCTGTTATATCATCTATATCTATCTATCTATCATCTATATCTGTATCTATCTATCTATCTACTACTTCTTCATTATCTATTCATTAATTGATAGATGTTTGGGCTTCTTTTATATTTGGCTATTGCAAATAATGCTGTTATAAAAATAAGGGTGCATGTATCCCTTTGAACTAATCTTCTCATACTCTATGGGTGAATATACAATAGTATGATTGCTGGGTCATAGGGTAGTTCTATTTATAACCTTTTGAAGAACTTCCTTATTGTTTTCCAGAGTGGCTACACCACTATGCATTACAACCAACAGGGTATGTGTTCCTTTTTCTCTGCACCCTCACAAACATGGGTTATATCTTGTATTGTTGATTTTAGCTATTCTGAAAGGTGTGAGGTTATATCTCATTGTAATTATGATTTGCATTTCCCTGAGGTTAAGTGATGATGAACATCTTTCATGTATCTGTTGGCTATCTGTATGGCTTCTTTGGGAAAATATCTATTCATGTCTTCTGCCCATTTTTAATTAGATTATTTGGTTTTTGGTTGTTGAGTTTTATAAGTTTTTTTAAATAAAATTTGAATACTAATGTTTTATGAGAGATATAACTTGCAAATATCTTCTTCTATTCCATAGGTTGCCTTTTAGATTTGTTGATTGCTTCTTTCACTGTACAGAAGCATTTTTATTTTGATGCAGTCCCAATAGTTTATCTTTATGCTTTTGTTTCCCTTGCTTCAGGAGACATATCAAAACAAAAGTTGCTATGGCTGATGTCAAAGAGGATGCTGTCTGTGTGCGTTTCTATGATTTTTATGGATTCAGGCCTCACATTCAGGCCTTTAATCCATTTTGAATTTATGTTTGTGTATGGTGTTAGAAAGTGGCCCAGCTTCATTCTTTTGCATGTTGCTCTCCAATTTTCCCAATGTCATTTGTTGAAGACTGTTTTTTTCCCATTAGATATTCTTTCCTGCCTTGCAAAGATTAATTGATCATATAATTGTGGGTTTATTTCTGGGTCCTCTTCTGTTCTATTGATACATGTGTCAATTTTTAGGTTAGTACAATACTGTTTTGATCACTACAGGTTTGTAATATAATTTTAAATCTAGAATTGTGATGCCTCCAGCTTTGCTTTTCTATTTCAAGATTGCTTTGGCTATTTGGGGTCTTTTGTGGTATCAGACAAATTTTAAGATTGTTTGTTCTAGCTCTGTGAAAAATGTGGTTGGTATTTTGATAAGGATTATGTTAAATGTGTAGACTACTTTGGGTAGTATAGACATTTTAACAATATGTGTTCCAAACCATGAGGTTGGGATGTCTTTCCAGTTGTTTTGAAACATCTTCAATTTCTTTTGTTTATGTTTTATATTTTGTAGAGTACAGATGTTTCACATCTTTGGTTAAGTTTATTGCTAGGTATTATATTATTTTTGGTTCCATTGTAAATGAGATTGTTTTCTTAATTTTTCTTTGTGCCATATCATTGTTAGTGTATAGAAATGCAACATATTTCTGTACATTGATTTTGTATCCTACAACTTTACTGAATTCATTTACTGAATTCATTGTTTGTATTTCTGCGACATTTGTTGTTATTTATCCTAATTTGTTATTTTATATATTTGTTTCCTTTCTCTTTTTTTTCTTCATAAGTCTGGGTAAATATTTTTTCAATTTTATTCATTTTTTCAAAGAGCCACTTGCTTTGATTGACTTGTTATACTTTTTGTAGTTTCTATATCATTTTTTCTGCTCTAGTCTTTATTATTTCCTTCCTTCTGCTGGTTTTAAGTTTTGTTTGTTGTTCTTTTTTCAGCTATTTTAAAATTTTTAAACATTTATTTATTTTTGAGAGACAGAGAAACAGAAACAGGGGACAGAGAGAGATACACACAGAATCTGAAGTGGGCCCCAGGCTCTGAGCTGTCAGTACAGAGCCTGACATGGGGCTTGAGTTCACGGACCTTAGATAAAGTAGGATGCTTAACCGATTGAGCCACCCAGGTGCCCCTTCCGGCTGTTTTGGATGTAAGGTTAGGTTGTTTATTTGAGATTTTTCTTACTGCTAGAGGTAGGCATTTATTGCTGTAAACTTCCCTCTGACAGCCACTTTTGCTGCATCTGAAAGGTTTTGAACGATTGTGTTTTCATTTTCATTTGCATCCATGTACTTTTCTATTTATTCTTTGAGTCTGGTGGACCCATTCATTGTTTAGTAGCATTTTGTTTAACTTCCACGTATTTGTGGTCTTTCCAGATTGTGGGAAATAAACATAGGAATTCCCTGAACCTGCACTGATGGGTTAACAAGGCATAAAGAATTACAAAGCCATAGGATGCTCACACCCAAGTTTGGGTAAACAAGATTAGGTAAATAAATATAGAGAGGGCAGGGCAAAGGCCCCAATAATGAGACGACAGGGCCTAGGTCCCAGTATACAGAGGGCAGGTCAAAGGCCCCTATACAAAGGTATATGCCCCGATACAAAGGTATATGAGGTTAGGTATTCAGGGCGAAAATGCCCCCCAATTTATTACTATAGCAGAAAGCTGCTTTCACAGGAAGGAAGAACAAAATTAAGTAAACAGGTAAATAGGGCTATAGACTGCTGTGGGGTAAAGTTGCCTAGAGTGGAGCTAGTTAACAAAAGAAAGGTGCCTTGTTAACCCTGAGGTTGCAGGTTCTATCTGTCTTATCCCCTAGGCTGGCTAAGATAAGCAGACACCGGGCCTCATGTCTGCCATTAAAATCATCGGCCTGGCGCCAGAATTTTGGTTTATATTGACCCAAACCCCTAACACTGTATATCTTCAAAACCCCCTTTCCATCACGCCCATGAGTTAATGTTCACAGATTCATTGTCTCTTTGTGCGTGCCCATCACATTTGTAAGCCTTCTGATCTTAATAAATATGGAGCAGGGACCCTTATTCAGGGATCTTGTCTTTTTCTGGACATTAGCCATTTCCCGCATTTTAATCCTGCATCCACTCTCTTGCTGGACAAGAGAGAACTTTAGTCTCAGAGTCTATGACACCAGATTTTTTCTTATGGTTGACTTCTATCTTCATAGCATTGTGAGTAGGAAAGATGCATGGTATGACTTTGACCTTAAATTTGTTGGGGCTTGTTTTGTGACCTATTATGTGATCTATTCTGGATAATGTTCCAATGCTCTTGAGAAAAATGTGTATTCTGCTGTTTTAGGATGGAATATTCTGAATATATCTGTTAAGTCCATCTGATCCAGTGTGTCATTGAAAGCCATTATTTTCTTGTTTATTTTCTGTTTAGATGACCTGTCCATAGATGTAAGTGGCATATTAAAATTCCCTATTATTATTATATTATTATCAATTAGTTCTTTGTTCTAATTAGTTTCCTGATATTTGTTATTAATTGTTTATATATTTGGGTGGTCTCATGTTGGATAAATAAATATTTACAATTCCTATATCTTCTTGTTGGATTTTCCCCTTTATTATTATATATGTTCTTCTTTCTCTCTTGTTACAGTCTTTTTTAATTTTAATTTGTTGAAAAACAAATAAAGTTAATTTGCTTGATATAACTGAAGTATTGCTACCCTAGCTTTCTTTTGATATCCATTTGCATGATAGATATTTTTCCATCCCCTAGTTTCAATTGGCATATATCTCTAGGCCTAAAATGTGTCTCTTATAAGCAGCATATAGATGGGTATTGTATTTTAATCAAGTTTGTCACTTTATGTGTTTTGATTGGGCATTTAGTCCATTTACATTCAAAATAATTATTGATAGATATGTATTTATTGCTATTTTAGTGCCTGTGTTGTGGTCGTTTCTGAAGTTATTCTCTGATCCATTATTGCCTTTCTCTTTCATGGATTGCTGGTTTTCTTTGGTGATATATATGGATTTCTTTCTATTTATTCTTTGCACATTTATTAGTGGTTTTTCATATATGGTTGCCATTAGGTTTGCATATAATCTCTTCATGTAGAAGTCTACATTATGTTTATGAGCATTTAAGTTTGAACCTATTGTTTATTCCTCTCCTCACCACATTTTAGATACACGCTGTCATACTTTACATCCTTTTATTTTGTGAGTTATTTGACTGATTTTTTCCAGAAATATTCACTTTTCTTCTACTACTTTTGTGTTACCTATGATCATGTCACATTTGTCTCTCATTTCCAATCAGAGTACCCTTTAATATTTCTTGCAAAGCTGGTTTAGTAGTCATGAATTAATTTGTTTTTATTTGTCTGAGAAATTCTTTATCTCTCATTCTATTCTGGATGGTAGCTTTGCTGGAGAGAGTATTATTGGGTGCAGACTTTTCTCATTGAGCACATTGAGTATATCATGCCACTCCTTTCTGGCATTGAAAGTTTCTCCTGAGAAATATACTTGTAGCCTTATGGATTTTCCTTAATATGTTACTATCTTCTTTTTTTTTCTTGCTGTTTAAAATTTTTCCTTTATAATTATATTTTTCCAACTCAATTACAATATTTCCTGGTGTAGATTTGCTTCTGTTGATTTTGTTGGGGGTCCTCTGTGCATCCTGGATCCAGATATCTGTTTATTTCCCCAGATTAGGGAATTTTGGGGCTATTATTTCTTCAAATAAATATTTTTATTATTGTTTTAATTGCTTCTTCAAATAAATATTTTATCTGTCTTCTTCTTCTGGGACTCCTCTAATATGAATGTGATTACATTTTTTAATTCAAAAAAATTTTTTACATTTATTTATTTTTGATAGAGAGAGACAGAGGAGGAGGGGCAGAGAGAGAAGGAGACACAGAATCCGAAGCAGGCTCCAGGCTCTGAGCTGTCAGCACAGAGCCCAACGTGGGGCTCGAACTCACAAACCACGATATCATGACCTAAGCCGAAATCGGACGCTCAACCAACAGAACCACCTAGGTGCCCCATGATTACATTTAATGGAGTCACTGAATTCCCTATGTTTATTCTCATTTTGCATAATTCTTTTTCCTCTTTTGTTCACCTTGATTACTTTCCATTTCTATGTCTTCTAGGTCATTTCTTCTTTCCTGTGTTTCTTCCAGTCTGCTGCTCATTTCATCATGCATGTTTCCCATTTAATTTATTTAGCCCTTTATCTCTGCTATGTTATTCCTTATCCCTTTGTTAAGGGTATCACTCATGTCTTCCACTATTTTGTCAAGTCCAGTGAGAATCCTTATGATCATTCCTTTTAATAGTCCATCAGGCAGTATCTTATATATGTTGCACTTAGCTCTCTGGCCGTGGCCTTGTCCTGTTCTTTCAGTTGTGATAAATTTATCTGTCTTCTCATTTTCTCTAAGTTTCTTTGCCTGTTTCAACTTGTTTTAATAGTCAGCTATGTCTCCCTTTCTTGAGGGTAATGGCTTTATAAAGAAGAGGTCCTGTAGTGCCCCGCCATGTATTGCCACTGCTCCCCAGCACATGGCACTTAAGGGATTATCTCTTTTGGGTTTCCTGTTGGTCCCTGGCCTGTTTGTGATGTGTTTTAACTAGGTTTGCTCTTATCTAGTTGTGAAATGAGAACAGTCACCACTGCCACCAGAACAAAGGCTCTGCAAAAATCCTGAGTGGGCAGACATAGTGTAATTAGGGGTTTGGGCTGGTCTTTGAGAGGAAGCCCACCTTGCTGGAACTAAGGCAAAGGAGACTGGGAACTGTGGTTCCACCAGAGTGCAGCAGAGGCAAGGCTTGGTGTAAGCAAGTTAGGTAGTGTCAGTGCTGAGCTTGTTCCAGCAGGTGGCCCTGTGCTTATGCTGATGTACTGGGGAAGGAAATGGCACTGGCCAGTTTGTTCCTGAAGGGGTCTGTCTGTGAATGCTCCCCCTCTGGGATGTACTCCAAAATGAACAAATAATCTCCCACTGTGTTCCCCGGGTGTTCTTCAGATTGCTGTTTCCATGCTGTATGCCCTTGGGTTGTTTGCCTACCTCCTCTTCATGAGAAGTGCAATTCCCTCCAGGGTCTATCCCAGCCAAGCCTGCTGCCCTTTAAAACTCCAGACTTTAAGCCCCACAGTTGTGAGAAATCAAGAAATTTAGCTTCTCACTTTTCAAGCCAGTTGCTACCGAGATTCATTTTTCCCATGTACTCCCCTGTGTGTTAGTCTGTCTCTCCTTTTCCACTACTGTGCCTCCCTTGCCACTGCTGAGGCCATGATCTGTTTGATTCTCAAACCACATTTCCACACATTATCCCTTCTTTGATGTGGCCTCTTGTCTACATTAGTTGCACAGTTTTTTTCTGCAGTCTTCAGGTGAATTTGCTAGGTATTTAGGATGTTAATAGTTTTTCAGTTGTGTTCGTGGGGCAAGGCAAGCCTAGGGTCCTCTATTCTGCCTCCATCCTCCCCTATCCTCTAAAAACCCTTGATTTTTACCACATTAAAATTAATACCAGCTCTTTTGAAGAATTAGAGGGAAAAAAACAAAATGGAAAAAAAAATAACCTAAAATCTACCAAATAAGCCATTATTAATATTTTGGACACTCTCTTTTCATTTATATTCTCTCCATCTCTTAAATCTATTTGAAATTACACAAATGCTTTACATGTCAAAATCTGGATGATGTAGACAAAGGAATACTCTGAGGAAAATGTTCAGCTTTAACTGTATAAGATAAAAAAGGAAAATGTACAATATATAAACTTAACTTTTAACTTAGAATGCTGAAATATAATTGCAAAACTGATATTTATTTTCCAATTATATGTGTATGCAATCTTTAGATACCAATCCCTCCTTTCAGTATATTGTGGTTTTTTATCCTTCTGAGATATTTATATCATGACCTTCCCTATGTCTTTGCATAAGTTTATTGTTCATTGCATCTTTAGCAGTTTGGCTTGTCGATTACAAAACAATGTCATTAGGTAAATAGACAATCATATCTGTCACAGTTTCATTTTTCTTTTTTTTAATCTTTTTTCTTTTTTTCTTAATTCCTTTTATTTATCTATTTTGTCACAACCTAGTACCTTTCATCTTCATTTTCATTCTCCTAATTGGTATGTTATTGTTTATTCTTCTGACTTTCTTTTTGCATGTTTACTGTGGATGCCAGCATTTCTTAACCTTTTCTTCTTGATTGTTTTCAGTGGAATATTTTCAGAGATAATTTTTTTCTTTGAATCACTGAATACTCTGCTTTTACAGGCTTCATATTACTTTTCTCTGTTTACTCATGTTAAAAAAATTACATTTATAAGTGCATTTATTTTGATGGAAAGAGAGAGAGTATGAGCAGGGGAGGAGCAGAGGAAGAGGAAGATAGAGAGAGAATCCCAAGCAGGCTCTGCACTGTCATCATAGAGCCTAACATGCGAATCTATCCCATAAACCGTGAGATCATGTCCTGAGCCAAAATCAAGAGCCAAATGCTTAACTTATTGGGCTACTCAAGCACCCCTCTTTAAACAAATTTCTTTAAACAAGGTAAGGGGACTTTATATTCCATAAATGTTTTAAAAAGAAAACAACACAAAACAAAAATCTACTTGTGCAGCTTTTCCTTCATGCTACTGTTATTGCTTGTGTGTGTGTGTGTGTGTGTGTTTCTGTTCTTTTTTTAAAATAAAATTTATTGTCATATTGGTTTCCATACAACACCCAGTGCTCATCCCAACCAGTGCCCTCCTCAATACCCATCACCCACCCTCCCTTCCCACCCACTCCCATCTACCCTAAGTTTGTTCTCAGTTTTGAAGAGTCTCTTATGGTTTGCCTCCTTCCCTCTCTACCCTTTTTGTTTCTTCCCCCCCCCCCATGGTCTTCTGTTATGTTTCTCAGGATCCACATAAGAGTGAAAACATACGGTATCTGTCTCCCTCTGTATGACTTATTTCACTTAACATAACACTCTTCAGTTCCACACACGTTGCTACGAAAGCCCAGATTTCATTCTTTCCCATTGCCACGTAGTATTCCATTGTGGATATAAACCACAAATTCTTTATCCATTCATCAGTTGATGGACATTTAGGCTCTTTCCATAATTTAGCTATTGTTGAAAGTGCTGCTATAAACATTGGGGTACAAGTGCCCCTTTGCATCAGCACTCCTATAACCCTTGGGTAGATTCCTATCAGTGCTATTGCTGGGTCATAGGGTAGGTCTATTTTTAATTTTTTGAGTAACCTCCACACTGTTTTCCAGAGGGGCTGCACCAGTTTGCATTCCCACCAACAGTGCAAGGGTGTTCCCTTTTCTCCACATCCTCATCAGCATCTATAGTCTCCTGATTTGTTCATTTTAGCCAGTCTGGCTGGCATGAGGTGGTATCTGAGTGTGGTTTTGATTTGTATTTCCCTGATGAGGAGTGACGTTGAGCATCTTTTCATGTGCCTGTTGGCCATCCGGATGTCTTCTTTAGAGAAGTGTCTATTCATGTTTTCTGCCCATTTCTTCACTGGATTATTCGCTTTTTGGGTGTGGAGTTTGGTGACTTCTTTCTAGATTTTGGATACTAGGCTTTTGTCTGATATGTCATTTGAAAATATGATTTCCATTTCCATCAGTTGCCTTTTAGTTTTATAGATTGTTTCTTTTGCAGTGTAGAAGCTTTTCATCTTCATGAGGTCCCAATAGCTAATTTTTGCTTTTAATTCCATTGCCTTTGGAGATATGTCAAGTAAGAAATTGCTGCAGCTGAAGTCAGGGAGGTTTTTTTCCTGCCTTATCCTCTAGGGTTTTGATGGTTTCCTATCTCACATTCAGGTGCTTTATCCATTTTGAGTTAATTTTGTGAATGGTGTAAGAAGGTGGTCTAGATTCATTCTTCTGCACGTTGCTGCCCCAATTCTCCCAGAACCATTAGTTACAGAGACTGACTTTTTTTCCATTGGATATTCTTTCCTGCTTTGTCAAAGATTAGTTGGACATACATTTGTGGGTCTAGTTCTAGAGTTTCTATTCTATTCCATTGGTCTATGTGTCTGTTTTTGTGCCAATACCATACTATCTTGATGATTACAGCTTTGGAGTAGAGGCTAATGTCTGGGATTGTGATGCCTCCCACATTGGTCTTCTTCTTCAAAATTACATTGGCTATACAGGGCCTTTTGTCGTTCCATACAAATTTTAGGATTGCTTGTTCTAGCTTGAAAAAGAATGCTGGTGCAATTTTGATAGGGATTGCATTGAATGTGTACATAGCTTTGAGTAGTATTGACATTTTGACAATATTTATTCTTCCAATCCATGAGCATGGAATGTTTTTCCATTTCTTTCTATCTTCTTCAATTTCCTTCATCAGCTTTCTATAGTTTTCAGCAACAGATCTTTTACATATTTGGTTAGCTTCATTCCTAGGTATTTTATGCTTCTTCCTGCAATTGTGAATGGGATCAGTTTCTTTATTTGTCTTTCTGTTGCTTTATTATTAGTGTATAAGAATGCAACTGATTTCTGAATATTCATTTTATATCCTGCAACTTTGCAGAATTCATGTATCACTTCTAGCAGACTTTTGGTGGAGTCTATCGGATTTTCCCTGTATAGTATCATGTCATCTGCAAAAAGTGAAAGCTTGACTTCATCTTTGCCAATTTTGATGCCTTTGATTTCCTTTTGTTGTCTGATTGCTGATGCTAGCACTGACAACACTATGTTAACCAACAGTGCTGAGAGTGGACATCCCTGTTGTGTTCCTGATATCAGGGGGAAAGCCCTTAGTTTTTCCACTTTGAGTATGATATTAGCTGTGGGCTTTTCATAAATGGCTTTTATGATCTTTAAGTATGTTCCTTCTATCCCGACTTTCTCAAGGGTTTTTATTAAGAAAGGGTGCTGGATTTTGTCAAAGGCCTTTTCTGCATCGATTGACAGGATCATATGGTTTTTCTCTTTTTTTTTTTTTTGTCAATGTGATGTATCCCGTTGATTGATTTGCGAATGTTGAACCAGCCCTGCATCCCAGGAATGAATCCCACTTGATGATGGTGAACAATTCTTTTTATATGCCGTTGAATTCGATTTGCTAGTATCTTATTGAGAATTATTGCATCCATATTCATCAGGGATATTGGCCTGTAGTTCTCTTTTTTTACTGGGTCTCTGTCTGGTTAAGGAATGAAAGGAATACTGGCTTCATAGAATGAGTCTGGAAGTTTTCCTTCCCTTTCTATTTCTTGGAATAGCTTGAGAAGGATAGGTATTATCTCTGCTTGAAACGTCTGGTAGAACTCCCCTGGGAAGCCATCTGGTCCTGGACTCTTATTTGTTGGGAGATTTTTGATAACAGATTCGATTTCTTCGCTGGTGATGGGTCTGTTCAAGCTTTCTATTTCCTCCTGATTGAGTTTTGGAAGAGTGTGGGTGTTCAGGAATTTGTCCATTTCTTCCAGGTTGTCCAATTTGTTGGCATATAATGTTTCATACTATTCCCTGATAATTGTTTGTATCTCTGAGGGATTGGTTGTAACAATTCCATTTTCATTCATGATTTTATCTATTTGGGTCATCTCCCTTTACTTTTTGAGAAGCCTGGCTAGAGGTTTGTCAATTTTGTTTATTTTTTCAAAAAACCAACTCTTGGTTTCGTTGATCTGCTCTACAGTTTTTTTAGATTCTATATTGTTTATTTCTGCTCTGATCTTTATTATTTCTCTTCTTCTGCTGGGTTTAGGCTGCCTTTGCTGTTCTGCTTCTATTTCTCTTAGGTGTGCTGTTAGATTTTGTATTTGGGAATTTTCTTGTTTCTTGAGATAGGCCTGGATTGCAATGTATTTTCCTCTCAGGACTGCCTTCGCTGTGTCCCAAAGCGTTTGGATTGTTGTATTTTCATTTTCGTTTGTTTCCATATATTTTTTAATTTCTTCTCTAATTGCCTGGTTGACCCACTCATTCGTTAGTAGGGTGTTCTTTAACCTCCATGCTTTTGGAGGTTTTCCAGACATTTTTCTGTGGTTGATTTCAAGCTTCATAGCATTGTGGTCTGAAAGTATGCATGGTATGATTTCAATTCTTGTAAACTTATGAAGGGCTGTTTTGTGACCCAATATATGATTTATCTTGGAGAATGTTCCATGTGCACTCGAGAAGAAAGTATATTCTGTTGCTTTGGGATGCAGAGTTCTAAATAGATCTGTCAAGTCCATCTGATCCAATGTCTCATTCAGGGCCCTTGTTTCTTTATTGACCATGTGTCTAGATGATCTATCCATTTCTGTAAGTGGGGTGTTAAAGTCCCCTGCAATTACCACATTCTTCTCAATAAGGTTGCTTATGTTTATGAGTAATTGTTTTATATATTTGGGCGCTCCGGTATTCGGCGCATAGACATTTATAATTGTTAGCTCTTCCTGATGGATAGACCCTGTCACTATTATATAATGTCCTTCTTCATCTCTTGTTACAGCCTTTAATTTAAAGTCTAGTTTGTCTGATAGAAGTATGGCTACTCCAGCTTTCTTTTGGCTTCCAGTAGCATGATAACTAGTTCTCCATCCCCTCACTCTCAATCTAAAGGTGTCCTCAGGTCTAAAATGAGTCTCTTGTAGACAGCAAATAGATGGGTCTTGTTTTTTTATCCATTCTGATACCCTATGTCTTTTGGTTGGCGCATTTAATCCATTTACATTCAGTGTTATTATAGAAAGATATGGGTTTAGAGTCATTGTGATGTCTGTATGTTTTATGCTTGTAGTGATGTCTCTGGTACTTTGTCTCACAGGGTCCCCCTTAGGATCTCTTGTAGGGCTGGTTTAGTGGTGACAAATTCCTTCAGTTTGTGTTTGTTTGGGAAGACCTTTATCTCTCCTTCTATTCTAAATGACAGACTTTCTGGATAAAGGATTCTCAGCTGCATATTTTTTCTGTCTAGCACACTGAAAATCTCGTGCCAATTCTTTCTGGCCTGCCAAGTTTCAAAAGAGAGATCAGTCACGAGTCTTATAGGTCTCCCTTTGTATGTGAGGGCACGTTTACCCCTTGCTGCTTTCAGAATTTTCTCTTTATCCTTGTATTTTGCCAGTTTCACTATGATATGTCGTGCAGAAGATCGATTCAAGTTACGTCTGAAGGGAGTTCTCTGTGCCTCTTGGATTTCAATGCCTTTTTCCTTCCCCAGTTCAGGGAAGTTCTCAGCTATTATTTCTTCAAGTACCCCTTCAGCACCTTTCCCTCTCTCTTCCTCCTCTGGGATACCAATTATGCGTATATTATTTCTTTTTAGTGTATCACTTAGTTCTCTAATTTTCCCCTCATACTCCTGGATTTTTTTATCTCTCTTTTTCTCAGCTTCCTCTTTTTCCATAACTTTATCTTCTAGTTCACCTATTCTCTCCTCTGCCTCTTCAATCCAAGATGTGGTGGTTTCCATTTTGTTATGCATTTCGTTTAAAGCGTTTTTCAGCTCCTCGTGACTGTTCCTTAGTCCCTTGATCTCTGTAGCAAGAGATTCTCTGCTGTCAGCTATACTGTTTTCAAGCCCAGCGATTAATTTTATGACTATTAT
>NW_024417354.1:0-1348 GCF_014898765.1 Herpailurus yagouaroundi | reverse complement strand
GAAGGAAAGAGGCTGGTCCCACACTGAGATTTCACAGAGTGGAGACCTTGGCATTGCTCAGCGAGTTGCCCGCGGGGGTGTTCGAAGCCTCCCAACCTGGTGAAACGAGGCGTTTGCTGAGTTGGAACAAGGCTTCGCCACCGTGCTGTGTCACAGGGTTCACTCTGTGGCGCTCTTTGCAGCCTGGCTCCGCACAGCATTGCACACACGTCTAGCTTCGGGAAACGAGAGGGTCGTCACAGCAAGGCTGCAGCCCAGTGTTGTTTCACCACAGGACTGTGTGGCGCTCTCCGCACAGGCCGCGCGTCGTTTCCCAGACATTGTCACTTGCTGAAAACCCATTATGTGCGGAAAGGTTATCGCCGCACCGTGGTTCCACACAGCTCCCCTGGTGGACACCTCGCGTTCAGCACCCCCGTGTCGGTGGTGCCAAGGCTTCTAACTGTGGGAATCGAGATGTTCGTTGCAAGCGGGGTCTTATCGCCCCACTCCGCCACCACCACGCAAGCACACTCCCACGGTGTCCTTTCGTGCACATCAGCCCAGGGAGCTTTCCTTGTCGGCCAGCGTCAGTTTTCCAACACTTGTGTACGTTAGCGACACACCAGATGTCAGGGGCTGGACGGAGTCCCCACCTTGATGCTTCCGAGAGGCACGGAGACGGCACTGGCTTGAAACTCCGTGCCCCGCGGGTCCCTGCAGACACTGCTGACACTAGGGAAGTAACATGGGTTCTCGGAGAAGGATTGCCCACAGTGTCCCTCGAGCGAGTTGTGCATCCGGTACTGTCGTCGTATTGCCCCACCGGGGTTTTCCCAACCCCTTGAGTGTGTGAAACGAGGTGTCCGTCCATGGGACAGGTGGAGGCACCATAGAGTGGTTTCTCCAGATGAGCTTAAGACAGTCTAAAGCCAAGGGTCGGTACGCCTACTGCCACACTCCTGACTTCCCCGAGTGCACTGAGGCCCGTAGGGGTCGCGTATCGCACAGCCTTGCTTCTGGAAGATGCATACGAGGCGCATCCCTGGGAGGCCCCGCAAGCATTTCAAACCCTTGGAAATTTAGGGAAAGAGAAGTTGGGCGACATCTGTATCACGCCCCCTGTTGGCTGCACAGCGTGGGGGCACGGGGCTCGCGTGGTCGGCCCCGCCGGGCTTCTCAGCAGACACTTCGTGCTAGGGAAACGGGCTGTCAGTTGAAAGAGGCCCTCCGCACGAGTGTGCTTCACGGAGATGAGTCGAGGGGACGGGCCCTGTCGGCCCCGCAGTGCTCTCCAGCAAGCGCTTCCTCCTTAGTGGAAGAGCGTGTTGGTTGAAAGCAGCCTCTCCCCAACTGGAGTTTCTCTGGC
>NW_024417353.1:0-6546 GCF_014898765.1 Herpailurus yagouaroundi | reverse complement strand
GGGGGTATAGGTACGGAATGCCTCCATGATCCATTCTAAAAAGGCAGCCGGAGATTCATCTTTTCCCTGTTGTACATTTCCTACCTTGGCCAAATTGGTTGGCTTTCTAGCAGCCATTCGGAGACCCCCCCATTAGAGTCTGGCGGTAGACCCGGAGCCTCTCCTTACCTTCTGCCGTGTTGAAATCCCACTGGGGCCGAGTTAAGGGGAAGGAGGCATCTATCCGAGCCTGGTTGGTGGTGGGATTTCCGTCTGCGCCTGGAACTAGTTTTCGGGCCCCACTGAGGATTCTTTCTCTTTCTTCAGTCGTGAACAGGACCTGCAAAAGCTGCTGGCAATCATCCCACGTGGGCTGATGGGTAAAAAGAACAGAGTCTAATAAATCAATAAGCCCTGCCGGTTTCTCAGAAAACTTAGGATTCTGAGTTTTCCAATTGTAGAGGTCACTAGTGGCGAAAGGCCAATAGTGATGGGGCTGACTCCCCTCCGCGTCTGGGGGTCCGGTGGCTCGCAGGGGCAGAATAGTGGAGTCGGTGGCGGAGGCGGATTGCTCCCTCTGAGCCCTTTGTCTGGTAAAGGGCGGGCTTCCCCCTGGAGCGTTTCCGCCTCCCGCTCTCTCGGAACAGCGTCTGCCTCCCCCGGAGGGGGAGGATGGTGTTCTTCCGGCATCCTAGAGGGGTTATACGGGGGAGGAAAAATTAATTCTTCTTCAGTACCCCCCTGTAGGACAGGGTAGAGGGGTGCTGAGGGCTGGGTAAGACTTTTCCGCTTCTCTGTCTCCTGCAAAGCAAGAATGGGTTTTGGCTCCGGAGGGAGCAGGGTTAGGAAGGGCTTAAGCCAAGAGGGTGGGTCTTCTACAAGGTCCTGCCAAGTGATAATGTAAGGGAGCTGATCAAGATGGCCCGTCTTAGGCTGAGAGATGATACTCCTGACTCGGTGGATGGTAGGGAGGTCAAAGGTCCCCTCTGGTGGCCATCCGACATTGAAAGTTGGCCACTCGCTAGAACAAAAAACTGCAACCGACCCTTTCGGACTTCCACACTGAGGTTGTTAGCTCTTCTCCTCACATCCTTAAAGTGATCAATCATAATACTTAGAGGAGTAGTCTGAGTCTGTCCCATAACGTCCGTCCAGTAAGTCCACAGAACAAAACAGAGAAACACAAAAACAGACAAACAGAGGGCCCCTGGAAAGTCTTCCAACTCCATGGAAGCAAAACTGCAAGCTAGCTTAGACCTTTGAGGGGATTCCACGTCCCTCCAAAACCGATGAGGGGATTCCACGTCCCTCCAAAGACGACGGCCTCACGCCGACCAGCGGGAGCGACCCGCCTCGTCTCAGACCTTTGAGGGGATTCCACGTCCCTCCAGAAGGGAGAATCGGAACGTCTTCCGAAACTCCCGGCCCGTGGTCCTCCAGTGCGTCCACTTAGACCGCGTCGGGCACTACCAGAATTCCAGAAATGAGCTCACACAGAAAAGACAGAACAAACAGACACTAACCGTGGCCAGTCAGGCTCTCCGGGTCGGGGGTCCCTCGGGGTTCTTGGGGATCCCGGACGAGCCCCCAAATGTTATGCCCAGAATTCGTGATCCCCAAAGACCACTAGGGAGCCAAGTCCGATGCAAAAGCAAAGAGCCTTTATTCGAGCTAGCTCGAGCTCAATCCCCTACCTGCACCGACGCAGCGGTGAGATACCAGGGAAAAAGAGCGAGTTTCAAAAGGACAAAGGTTTTATTGGGGCCTAGGGGCAGTTGGTGAGGTAATGGCTGTGGCCTCAGCCGATTGGCTGGGGAAGGGTCCTGGGGAAGGGTCCGAGTCCTGTTAGGCAGGTGAGGGGGGCGGGTTACTCAAGGGGAGGAGGTGTGGTCAAGGTGAAGGACACAGAACAAGATGGAGTCGGCCGGCGTAGGCCTGCCCTTTCATTCCCCCCCTTGTCATGTAGCTTAGGGACCCAATCATGGGACCGGCTGCATTTATGGTGACAAGGGGAACAGAGTTTGGAGGTTTACGCAAAGTTCTGGGAACCAAGTGTCCCTGGGGTGGCTCTGGGACGTCTGATTAAGTATTGTCCCCGAGCTGGTGTCTGTGATCTGCCAGGTGATGTTTTGGGGGGCGTGGGGACTCCCGGCAGCATGAGCAATGACAAGCAGAGTTAACAGAGTTACCAATATTAGGTAGGTCAAATGCGCTGTAGCTTGAGCTTGAGCGGGTTGTGTTGGTCCCGACTGATGGCCCATCGCGTGACAACGTCCTTCCGGATCGAGGAGGGGTCCGCTGGCTGAGCGTGGGTGTGATGGACCCAGGTCGTGATGCCGTCTACCTTGAGAGCGGTGGGGGTTGTCAACACCACGATGTAGGGTCCCTTCCAGCGCAGCTCGAGAGTCTCTCGGTGGTGCCTCTTGACGTAGACCCAGTCTCCCGGCCTGTACTGATGAGGTGTCGCGATCGGGCCAGCCTCGTAGATGGCACGGAGGCGCGGCCAAATGTCCTCGTGCGCCCTCTGGAGCCCGCTCAAGGAAAGAAAAAGTTCTTGATCTTTAAACTCAGCAATAAGTTCAGCTCGAAGGCTGGGAATAACAGGGGGTGGCCTGCCAAACATAATCTCGTAGGGAGTAAAACCCAGAGTGTAAGGAGTGTTTCTAACCCGGTAAAGGGCGTACGGTAGGAGAGTCACCCAGTCCCCGCCAGTCTCCATGGTTAATTTGGTAAGGGTCTCTTTTAGGGTTCTATTCATTCTTTTTACCTGTCCTGAGCTCTGGGGCCTATAAGCACAATGTAATTTCCAGTTTGCCCCCACCGCCTTGGCTACTGCCTGTGTTACCTGCGAGATAAAAGCTGGTCCATTGTCTGATCCTACCATGGCAGGAAAACCATACCTGAGTAAGATGTCTTCTAGTAGCTTCTTAGCCACCGTCTGAGCCGTTTTATGCTTGGTCGGGTATGCCTCCACCCAGCCAGAGAAGGTGTCTGTAAATACCAGGTCCTCGTGTAGTGCCTTGTCGAAGATGGTGGGTGAATTTTTGAAACCCTGAGGTAGCCGTGTCCAGGTGAGTTGCCCACTGTAGCCCTCCTCCGGATCATGCCACTCGAAGGCGAACAAGGGTTGGCTCTGGGGTGCCAACGGCAGACTGAAGAAGGCGTCCTTTAAATCTAGTACAGTATACCAGACCCTGGAGGGCGCCAAGGAGCTCAAGAGAGTACATGGGTTGGGAACAGTTGGGTGTATGTCCGCCACCCTCTTATTTACTTCCCGGAGGTCTTGTACCGGTCGGTAGTCATTTGTGTGAGGCTTTTTGACCGGCAGTAAGGGGGTGTTCCAGGCAGACTGGCAAGGAACTAGTACCCCTAGGCTTCGTAGTCTCCGGATGTGTGGCTGGATCCCCTTCCGGGCCTCCTGAGACATGGGGTATTGTTTGATCCTTACCGGACTCTCTCCTGGCTTGAGCTCTACCAGGACTGGGGTCCTATGAGTGGCTAGTCCCATCCCCCCTGTCTCTGCCCAAACCGAGGGGAATTCTCGTAGCCATCTGTCTATATTATCCTCTCTCGGGAGCGCCTCCTGGTGGAGGAGGTATTCATCCTCCAGTTTCATGGTCAGGACCTGGATGGGGTGGCCCTTGCCATCGGTGACCTGAGGCCCCCCCCCTTGTCTGAAAGTTATCTGCGCTCCAATCTTGGTCAGTAAGTCCCGTCCTAACAGCAGGTAGGGGCATTTTGGTATTACCATAAAGGAGTGGGATACCCAGCCCGTTCCCAAATCTACTGTTCTTCGGGTAGTCCATGAATACTGGCTCATACCAGTTGCCCCTTGTACCCAGGACTTATTGTTGGCTAGTTTTCCTTGTGGGGTGCGGAGGACCGAATGTTGTGCTCCGGTGTCGACAAGGAAGTCAATAGGGGTCCCCTCCACTTTAAGAGTTACCCTGGGTTCGGGGAGAGGGTCCGAACCCCGACTCCCCTAATCACTTAGTTCATCTAGCTCTAGGACTTTTACTCGATCAGTCTTGCTTCCCTTCCCGCCGGCCCTTTTCGGACAATCTCGGGCCCAATGCCCTACCTCCTTGCAGTATGCGCACTGATCCTTCTGCAGCCTCTGCTTCCCCCCCTTTGGTGCTTTTACCTTTTGTGTCGTCTGCCAGCTGCCGGAGACGGCGGTCTCATTCCTCGGGGAAGTCAGCAGTGGTAGCTAGTAGTATTCTGGCCAGGTCTCGAGTCTGCTTACTGCTGGCAGCCGCCATGGCGCGAGCCTGCTTGTCCTCAGGAGGCTCCCGGTTGTTATATACCTTTTCGGCTACCACCAGTAAGTCCTGCAGACTTTTTTCTCCTAGTCTATCTATTTTCTGTAATTTTCTCCTAATGTCTATGGCCGATTGGTTTACAAAGGCCATGATAACAGCTGCCTTGCTTTCCGGAGCCTCTGGATCCATGGGGGTATAGGTACGGAATGCCTCCATGATCCATTCTAAAAAGGCAGCCGGAGATTCATCTTTTCCCTGTTGTACATTTCCTACCTTGGCCAAATTGGTTGGCTTTCTAGCAGCCATTCGGAGACCCCCCCATTAGAGTCTGGCGGTAGACCCGGAGCCTCTCCTTACCTTCTGCCGTGTTGAAATCCCACTGGGGCCGAGTTAAGGGGAAGGAGGCATCTATCCGAGCCTGGTTGGTGGTGGGATTTCCGTCTGCGCCTGGAACTAGTTTTCGGGCCCCACTGAGGATTCTTTCTCTTTCTTCAGTCGTGAACAGGACCTGCAAAAGCTGCTGGCAATCATCCCACGTGGGCTGATGGGTAAAAAGAACAGAGTCTAATAAATCAATAAGCCCTGCCGGTTTCTCAGAAAACTTAGGATTCTGAGTTTTCCAATTGTAGAGGTCACTAGTGGCGAAAGGCCAATAGTGATGGGGCTGACTCCCCTCCGCGTCTGGGGGTCCGGTGGCTCGCAGGGGCAGAATAGTGGAGTCGGTGGCGGAGGCGGATTGCTCCCTCTGAGCCCTTTGTCTGGTAAAGGGCGGGCTTCCCCCTGGAGCGTTTCCGCCTCCCGCTCTCTCGGAACAGCGTCTGCCTCCCCCGGAGGGGGAGGATGGTGTTCTTCCGGCATCCTAGAGGGGTTATACGGGGGAGGAAAAATTAATTCTTCTTCAGTACCCCCCTGTAGGACAGGGTAGAGGGGTGCTGAGGGCTGGGTAAGACTTTTCCGCTTCTCTGTCTCCTGCAAAGCAAGAATGGGTTTTGGCTCCGGAGGGAGCAGGGTTAGGAAGGGCTTAAGCCAAGAGGGTGGGTCTTCTACAAGGTCCTGCCAAGTGATAATGTAAGGGAGCTGATCAAGATGGCCCGTCTTAGGCTGAGAGATGATACTCCTGACTCGGTGGATGGTAGGGAGGTCAAAGGTCCCCTCTGGTGGCCATCCGACATTGAAAGTTGGCCACTCGCTAGAACAAAAAACTGCAACCGACCCTTTCGGACTTCCACACTGAGGTTGTTAGCTCTTCTCCTCACATCCTTAAAGTGATCAATCATAATACTTAGAGGAGTAGTCTGAGTCTGTCCCATAACGTCCGTCCAGTAAGTCCACAGAACAAAACAGAGAAACACAAAAACAGACAAACAGAGGGCCCCTGGAAAGTCTTCCAACTCCATGGAAGCAAAACTGCAAGCTAGCTTAGACCTTTGAGGGGATTCCACGTCCCTCCAAAACCGATGAGGGGATTCCACGTCCCTCCAAAGACGACGGCCTCACGCCGACCAGCGGGAGCGACCCGCCTCGTCTCAGACCTTTGAGGGGATTCCACGTCCCTCCAGAAGGGAGAATCGGAACGTCTTCCGAAACTCCCGGCCCGTGGTCCTCCAGTGCGTCCACTTAGACCGCGTCGGGCACTACCAGAATTCCAGAAATGAGCTCACACAGAAAAGACAGAACAAACAGACACTAACCGTGGCCAGTCAGGCTCTCCGGGTCGGGGGTCCCTCGGGGTTCTTGGGGATCCCGGACGAGCCCCCAAATGTTATGCCCAGAATTCGTGATCCCCAAAGACCACTAGGGAGCCAAGTCCGATGCAAAAGCAAAGAGCCTTTATTCGAGCTAGCTCGAGCTCAATCCCCTACCTGCACCGACGCAGCGGTGAGATACCAGGGAAAAAGAGCGAGTTTCAAAAGGACAAAGGTTTTATTGGGGCCTAGGGGCAGTTGGTGAGGTAATGGCTGTGGCCTCAGCCGATTGGCTGGGGAAGGGTCCTGGGGAAGGGTCCGAGTCCTGTTAGGCAGGTGAGGGGGGCGGGTTACTCAAGGGGAGGAGGTGTGGTCAAGGTGAAGGACACAGAACAAGATGGAGTCGGCCGGCGTAGGCCTGCCCTTTCATTCCCCCCCTTGTCATGTAGCTTAGGGACCCAATCATGGGACCGGCTGCATTTATGGTGACAAGGGGAACAGAGTTTGGAGGTTTACGCAAAGTTCTGGGAACCAAGTGTCCCTGGGGTGGCTCTGGGACGTCTGATTAAGTATTGTCCCCGAGCTGGTGTCTGTGATCTGCCAGGTGATGTTTTGGGGGG
>NW_024417352.1:0-13052 GCF_014898765.1 Herpailurus yagouaroundi | reverse complement strand
ATATATATGTGTATATATATGTGTGTGTATATATATATATATATATATATATATATATATACATAGTGTCAGTTTTTAAATTTATTTTGAGAGAGACAGTGTGAATGGGGAGAGGCAGAGAGAGGGAGAGAGAATTCCAAGCAGGCTCTGCACTGCCAACACAGAGCCTGATATGGGGCTCAAATCCATGAACATTGAGATCATGAACTGAGCCAAAGTCAGGAATTGGATACTTAACTGACTGAGCCACCCAGGTTCCCTGTATACATATTTTTTGAAAGAGAGAGTGTGAGTGGGAGAGGGGCAGAGAGACAGAGAAACAGAGGATCTGAAGTAGGTTCCTCACTGACAGCAGAGAGCTCAATGTGGTGCTAGAACTCATGAACTGTGAGATCATGACCTGAGCTGAAGTCAGACCCTCAATTGATTGAGCCACCCAGGTGCCCAAAGCCACTGTTATTTTCTTCTCTAATGCTTTATGGGAAGAAAACAAAGGACCTTTTAATCTTGAAATATTTATATGTCCAATCATCATAAATTATTACTTCCATCATCATTTACTCACTTTTCTAGATGTTTGGGTCTTTCCTGGTCTATACATATCTGCCATTGTGCATCTAGATTCTACCAAATGTTATCAGGTTGTAAGCTGTTACCTAATCCTTTCAAAGAATTTCTTTTTGTGTGTCTTCTGTTTTAGGGAAGAGGTAAATGATATTATAAAACTCTGTAGCCTTATATATCACTCACTTAAAAATGATACTATTTATCCTAAAACACAACATACAGTGCATATTCACATGTGTTCAAGTCTTCACTATGTGTATCAGTATGCTATATATAAAATTTCTCATTAAATACATGTATCAGGAGCAAATTCAGTGCTTAAATAATATTACTTCAAAAAATCCTCCAAGCCTATCCTTGAATTCCCCATCCCTTTTAGTGCTGAAAGTTTTCTGGAGTCTTCTGTTTGTTTATTTATTTATTTATTTATTTATTTAATTTTAGTTGTTTAGTTTAATTTAGTTTAGTTTATTATTTTATCTTATTTATTCATTTAAATTTAAGTTAGTTAACTCATAGAGTAGTACTCGTATTAAGAGTAGAATTCACTGATTCATCCCTTACATGCAACATCCAGCACATATCCCAACAAGTGCCCTCCTCAATGCCCATCACCCATT
Organism: Herpailurus yagouaroundi; assembly: GCF_014898765.1. Lineage (NCBI taxonomy): Eukaryota > Metazoa > Chordata > Mammalia > Carnivora > Felidae > Herpailurus > Herpailurus yagouaroundi. The sequence goes on along the minus strand of NW_024417352.1, from coordinate 11,865 downwards.
TAGCCCATCCCCCACCCACCTCCCCTCCAGCAGCCTTCAGTTTGTTCTCTATGGCTAGGAGTCTCTAATGGTTTGCCGCTCTCTGTTTTTATATTTTTAATTTTTCTTTCCCTTCCTCTATGTTAATCTGTTTTGTTTCTTAAATTCCCCAGATGAGTGAGATCGTCTGTCATTTTCTGACTGACTTATTTCACTTAGCACAATACACTCTAGTTCCATTGACATTGTTGTAAATGCCAGGATTTCATTCATTTTGATAGTCAACTAATATTCCCATGTGTGTGTGTGTGTGTGTGTGTACCCGCACACTACAACTTCTTTATCCATTCATCAGTCAATGGATATTTGGGCTCTTTCCATAATTTGGCAATTGTGATACATGCTATAAATATTTGGGTACATGTGCCCCTTTAAATCAGCATTTTTTGATAAATACCTAGCAGTGGAATTGCTAGACCCCTAGGATAGTTCTATTTTTAACTTTTTGAGGACTCTCCATGCTGTTTTCCAGAGTGGCTGCACCAGTTTGCATTCCCACCAACTGTGTAAGAGGATTCCCCTCTTTTCACATCCTTGGCAACATCTGTTTTTTCTTGACTTGTTAATTTTAGCCATTATGGCAGGTGTGAGGTGATATTTCATTGTGCTTTTGACTTGTATTTCCCTGATGATGCATGACGTTGAGCATCTTTTCATGGGTCTGTTAGCCATCTGGTTGTCTTCTTTGGAAAAGTGTCTATCCATGTCTTCTGCCCATTTCTTCACTGTATTATTTGGTTTTTGATAAGTTCTTTATAGATGTTGGATATTAACCCTTTAACAGATACGTCATTTTGAAATATATTTGCCTATTCTGTCGGTTCCTTTTAATTTTTCTGATTATCTTGATGAGGTCCCAATAGTTCATTTTTGCTTTTGCTTTTCTTGTTTCCAGAGATATATTTAGTAAGAAGCTGCTGTGACGGAGCTCAAAAAGGTAGTTGCCTATTTTCTCCTGGAGGATTTTGATGGTTTCCTATTTTACATTAGGTCTTTCATCCGTTTTGAATTTACTGTTGTGTATGGTATAAGAAAGTGGTCAGGTTTCATTCTTATGCATGTTACTGTCCAGTTTTCCCAACTCCATTTGGTGAAGAGACTGGTTTTTTTTCCATAGTATATTCCATCCTGCTTTGTCAAAGATTAGTTGACCATATAGTGTGGGTCCATTTCTGGGTTATCTATTCTGTTCCATTGATCTACGTGTCTGTTTTTGTATCATTGCCATACTGTCTTCATGATTACAACATTGTAATACAGCTCGGAGTCCAGAATTGTGATGCCTCCAGCCTTTGTTTTCATTTTCAACATTACATTGGGTATTCAGGCCTTTTCTGTTCCATTCAAATTTTAGAATTGTTTGTTCTAGCTCTGTGAAGAATGCTGGTATTTTGATAGGGATTGCATGGTATTTGCAGATTGCTTTGGGTATTATCGACATTTTAATAATATTTGTTCTTCCAATCCATGAGTATGGAATATTTTTCTATTTCTTTCTGTCTTCGTCAATGTCTTTCATAAGTGTTTTATAATTTTCAGCATACAGATCTTTTTCCTCTTTGGTTAGGTTTATCTCTAGGTATCTTATCGGTTTTGGTGCAATTGTAAATCGGGTTGATTCCTTGATTTCTCTTTCTGTGCTTCATTATAATGTATAGAAACACAAAGATACCTGACCCCATTGATTTTATATCTTATGACATTGATGAATTCATGTATTAGTTCTATCAATTTTTTGGTAAGTCTTTCAGGTTTTCTATGTAGAGTAAAAGGCCATCTGCAAATAAAAAAAATTTAACTTCTTCTTTGCCAATTTGTATGCCTTTTTTTTTTTTTTGTTTTCTGATTCCTGGGGCTAGGACTTCCAGTACTATGTTGAACAACAGTGGTGAAAGTGGACATCTCTGTCGTCTTCCTGACGTTAGGGGGAAAGCCCTCAGTTTTTTTTCCCCCACTGAGGATGGTATTTCCTGTGGGTCTTTTGTACATGGCCTTTTTGATGTTGAAGTATGTTTCTTCTATCCTTACTTTCTTGATGGTTGTTATCAAGAAAGGATGCTGTATTTTGTCAAATGCTTTTTCTGCATCTATTGAGAATATCATGTGGTTATTATCCTTTCTTTTATTAATGTGATATATTACATGGATTGATTTGTGGACATTTAACCACCCTTACAGGCCAGGAATAAATACCACTTGATCATGGTGAATAATTGTTTTAATGTATTCATGGATTCAGTTTACTAGTATCTTGTTGAGAATATTTGCATCCATATTCATTAGAGAAATTGGTCTGTAAGTCTCCATTTTAGTGGGGTCTTTGTCTGGTTTTGGAATCAAAGTAATGCTGGCCTCATAAATGAGTTTTAATTTTTTTTATTTCTATTTTTTGGAACAGTTTCAAAATAATAGGTATTAACTCTTCTTTAAATGTCTGGTAGAATTCCCTAGGAAGCCATCTCACCCTGAACTCTTGCTTATTGGGATATTTTTGATTACTGATTCAATTTGTTTATTGGTTATGGGTCTGTTCAAATTTTCTACTTCTTCCTATTTCAGTTTTGGTAGTTTATCTCTTTCTAGGAATTTATCCATTTCTTCCAAATTGCGCTGTTTGTTGGTATATAATTGCCTAAAGTATTGTCTTATAATTGTTTGCATTTCTATGGTGTTGGTTGTGATTTCTCCTCTTTCATTCGTGATTTACTTTATTTGCGTCACTTCCTCTTTTTGATAAGTCTGTATATGGGTTTACCAATTTTGCCAATTTCTTCAAATATCCAGCTCCTATTTTTTTATCTGCTCTACACTGTTTTAAAATTTTTATATCATTGATTTCTGCTCTAATCTTTATTATTTTCCTCTTTCGATTGGCTTTGGGCTTTATTTGCTGTTCTTTCACAAGCTCATTTGGCAATAAGCTTAGGTTGTGTATTTGAGACATTTCTTCCTTCTGTATTTCCTCCTGTATTTCTATATACCTCCCTCTTATGACCACCTTTGCTTCATCCCAAAAGTTTTAGACTATTGTATTTTCATTTTCATTGGCTTACATGTATTAATTTCCTCTTCATTTCTTGTTTGACCCATTCGTTATTTAGTAGAATTTTCTTTAACCTCCAAGTACTGTGGTCTTTCCAAATTTTTTCTTCTGGTTGATTTCAAGTTTCATAGTGTTGTGGACTGAAAATATGCATTGCATGATCTCAATCTGTTTTTACTGTTGAGTGTTGATTTGTGACCCAGTATGTGAGCTATTCTGGAGAATGTTCCATGTGCACTCAAGAAGATTGTGTATTCTGCTGCTTTAGTATGAAATGTTCTGAATTTATCTGTTAAGCCCAGCTGGTCCCCTGTGTCATTCAAAACCATTGTTTCCTTGTTGAATTACTGCTTAAATTATCTGCCCATTGCTTTAAGTAGGATATTATCATCCCCTACTATTATTGCATTATTATCAGTGAGTTACTTTATGTTTGTGATTAATTGATTTATATATTTGGGTTCCTCCAAGTTTGGGTCATAAAATATTTATAATTGTTAGATCTTCCTGATGGATGGACCCCTTACATATGATACAATGCCTTTCTTCATCTCTTGTTACAGTCTTTGTTTTAAAATCTAGTTCATCCAATATAAGTATGGCTATTCTGGGTTTCTTTTGAGGTCCATTAGCATGATAGATGGTTTTCCATTCCCTCATTTTCAATGTGCAGGTGTCTTTAGGTCTAAAATGAGTCTCCTGTAGGCAGCATATAGATGGAACTTGTTTTTTTTTTTTTTTTTATGATACCCTATGTCTTTTGATTGGAGAATTAAGTCATTTACATTCAGAGTGATTATTTAAAGATATGAATTTAGTGCCATAGTGTTGCCTGTAGAGTAGCTATTTCGGGTGTTATCTGGTCCTGACTACTCTTTGTTGCTTTTGGTCTTTTTATGTTTTGTTTTTTCTCCACTCAAAGAGTTATCCATAAAATTTCTTGCACAGCTGGTTCAGTGGTCATGAACTCCTTTAGTTTTTGTTTATCTGGGGAACTCTATCTCTCCTTCTATTCTGAATGACAGCCTTGGTGATTAAGAGTTCTTGACTGCATATTTTTCCCTTTCAGCACATTGATTCTATTTTGCCACTCTTTTCTGGCTTGCCAAGTTTCTATGGACAGATCAAGCTGATCTGTCTTCCTTTGTAGGCTAAGGTCTTTTTCTCCCTTCCTGCTTTCAGGATTCTTCCCTTCTCTGTTTATTTTGCGAATTTGACTAAGATATGTCTTGGTAATGGTTGGATTTTGATGCCTGTGTTCTTCCCCAGATTAGGAACTTTTGCAGCTATAATTAGCTACATAAAGATTCTGCCCCTTCTTCTCTCTATTCATCTTCTGGGACTCCTATCATAAGAATATTATCCCCCTTTTATAAGTGACTGAATTCTATAAGTTTTGTATTGTGAGCTTTTGCCTCTGTTTCCCTCTTCTTTTTAATTGCATTTTCCCCATTATTTTATCTTGTATATTACTGATTCACTGCTCTGCTTTGTCCATTCTTGCCATAGTGGCATCCATTCAAAATTGCACATCAGTTATAGCATTTTTAAATTTGCCCTGAGTAGATTTTAGTTCTTTTATCTCTAAAGAAAGGGAATATTTCTGATGTCTTCTATGATTTTTTCAACCCCAACTAGTATTGTTTTAATCGTGGTTTTAAATTGTAGTTCAGACATCTGACTTACATCTGTGTTGATTCAATCCCTTGCAATTATGTCTTCCCATTCTTTCTTTTGGGGTGAATTCCTACATCTGTCATTTTGAAGGATGAAAATAATTAATAAAATAAAACTAAAAATTAAAATAAAAAAAAGAAAAATCAAATAGAGGAAACTATATCCTAGCTGTGTTTCAATCTGCTTGTGTGAGAGAAGCTTAATGGAAAAAAGATAAAAGATAAAAATAAATAAATAAATAAATAAATAAAAGTAAATTAGAAATTAAAAAATACATAATACAATAAAATAAATGAAAATAAAGAAAATGAAATAGAATAAAAATTTCCTCTTTCTGTATCCAGGAAAACAGTAGAAAGAAAGAAAAAAAAGCAACATAAAAACAGAAAAAAAGACAATGAACAAACATAAAAAAAACAAACAAAAAGAAACCCAACTAAAAGTAGATTCAGTATCTCCTAGAGCTGAAACTTTGCAGAACAATATCATCTGTAGACTAAGCCAGTGAAAGAGATGAGTGCTGGTTCTCTAGGGTAGAGGCCTCCTGATGATTCTCAGGCTGATTTTCCTTAGTGGAGATGTGCCTGGAGGACATAGGTAGGTGGGTACGGCTTGGTGTACCAGCTCCATTCTACACTTGGTGGCGCTGCTTAGCTCATTAAGGCCAATCAGTGCAGGTGTATCAGCAATGAAAATGGCTTTATCTGCTCTCTAGTCTCTGGAGTGGGAATTTTGAGCCTCACAGATGCAATCACCTCTCCTTTGTCTCAGGCTTCCACCCTCTCCATCCCTTTACCTTCTCTGTGTCCAAGATGTCCATATGCCAGGTGATGCCTCCCTCCAGAGTTTTATCTCAGAGGGAGCTGTGTTTCAAAACCCCACACTTCAGAGACCCCTGCATCTTGGACCAGCACTGATCTTCTGGGGGAGGGTCTCACAGAACAATGGCCTGGTACAGACTTGTCCCAGAAAATGTTTGCATGAAGGCTCAGCAGCAGAGGCTTAAAGTTTATGGTAAATTGTAACACACAGCCAGTGCCAGGGTTTATTGCCCTCATTTGGCATCTTTATTCCTATATCAGTAAACACAGCAGCTCTCTGTGACCTCTGGTGACTTTTACTAAAGGAGAGGCAATATGGCCTCTTCAATTGCACTCCAAGCAGGGGAACTGTTTCTTCTCCTGTGGCACAGACTATACTGCCTGTTCCCTGGGATTTTCCCTGCTTCCTCACCACATCACTGCCAAACACTAAGCTATGAAATTTCAAACTCTGCACTCCACTGTATATACAAAACTGGCAGTATTGAAACCTTCTCCTTTATCCCCATCAATGGTTTGGGGGAACAGATTTCTTGTCCAGTCCCCTCCTACTGTACACTCTTCCCTTCTCTCTCTCTCTCTCTCTCTCTCTCTCTCTCTCTCTCTCTTCAGCTACTTTGAGGGGTAGTGCTTTTCTTCTGTGATCCTGATCAGCTTCACTCTCTCGCCCTTTCTTTTTGTCTCTCTGAACCCTCTCCAGGAACACAACTCCCTACCCTCTGTGGCACCAAGACTTTTCTCTCCACCGATTCTCCTCTCTGCACTGTGTACCTATCACTTTGTAAATTCAAAATCACTGTGCACGGGGCACTAAAAGCTAAATAATGAGAACTCACATTATTAAAGACAAAATATTTTACCCTAAGAGCTTTTGCTGTTACTTATTGTGATAGTGTAGGCAGCATATCAGCAACACTTCTGAATTCTAGTACCAATAGACTCAAAATGAAGACATAACAAAAACAGTACAAAGAAAATACAACAGTGAAATCTCAAACCATGAAACATATTTTCCTTAAATTTCAAAGTGGCTATCTAAGAATCTATGTAGATGAGTGTTTTTTTTTAATCTTCGTTTTATTTTTAACTTTTAATCAGTTTGACTTCTTTCACTTATCAAAATACCCTCCAGTTAGTTCCATCTATATTGTTGCAAATGGCAAGATTTCATTCTTTCTCATCGCCAAGTAGTATTCCATTGTATATATAAACCATATCTTCTTTATCCATTCATCATTTGATGGACATTTAGGCTCTTTCCATAATTTTTCTATTGCTGATAGCACTGCTATAAACATTGGGTTACATGTGTCCCTTTGAATCAGCACTCCTGTAACTTTTGAATAAATTCCTAGTAGTGTTATTGCTGGGTCATAAGGTAATTCTATTTTTTTTTATTCTTTGAGGAACCTCCACACTATTTTCCATAGCGACTGCATCAGTTTGCATTCCCACCAACAGTGCAAGAGGGTTCCCATTTCTCCACATCCTCACCAGCATCTGTTGTATCCTGAGTTGTTAATTTTAGCCACTCTGATGTGAGGTGATATTTCAGTGTGGTTTGAATTTGTATTTCCCTGATGATGAGCAATGTTGGGAATCTTTTCATGTGTCTGTTGCCCATCTGGATGTCTTCTTTGGAAAATTTCTATTCATGTCTTCTGCCCTTTTTTTCACTGGATTGTTTGTTTTTTGGGTGTTATTCTGAGTGAAATAAGTCAGTCAGAGAAAGAGAGATATCAAATGTTTTCATTCATATGAAGAATTTGAGAAACTTAATGGAAGACCATGGGGAAGGGAAGGGGAAAAATAATTTCAAGCAGAGAGGAAAACAAATCATAAGAGACTCTTAAATACAGAGAACAAACTGAGGGTTAAAGGGGGCATGTGTGGGGGGGCATTGAGGATGGCAATTGTTGGGATGAGCACTGGGTATCGTATGTAAGTGATGAATCATGGGAATCTACTCCAGAAACCAAGAGCACGCTGTATATGCTGTGTGTTAACTAACTTGACAATTAATTATATTTAGAAAAAAATTAAAACTTGTTTTAATTTTAAAGTTAAAAATTTTAAAGTTAAAAATTAAACTTTAATCAGTTAACATATAAGTCACTGTATGTAATAAAGACTCTGATTTTTTTTTTTTTTTTGCCACTGAATTTCCACTGGAATCATTTGGGTAATTATGTCCCTGACTCCTATTAAACAATTCTAAAAGGGAGAGGAAATTCAAAGCCAGAGAGCACATTCTATGAAGGATTGCTTTCATGTTTTACCAGTCAACGTTTCTGGATTTCAGTTTACTCACCTGGAAAATGAGATAAGAAAATAAGAGGATTGGATGATATCTCTCTATATCTTTTATGTATAACAGTCTATGATCACAAGAGGGTAACAATGCTAACTTCAAGCTTTGCATCCTTTTCTTTTTATAGTAAATATAAATAACAACTAAATATAAAGCTCCTTTTTTTTCCTCCAGTTCTTAAAATCATTTTGTGGCAAACTTGGCAGGAGATAGCTTCACATTCTAACCTGAGTTTCTTAAAATTTCATTTATTTTTGAGATGATGCTATTTATCTTACTTATTCTATGTAGATAGAAACTCTCTGAAGCTTCCTCCTCATTCTACTCTCTTTCTTTATTTTATGTTGCTAAAGTGCCAATTTAGTGAAAGACCTCATCATAGTAGTAATGATGAAACTAATGGACATAAGGTGATATTAGAAAAAAACTTCTCGGAAGATGGCAGCGTAGGAGGACGCTGGGCTCACCGCGCCTCCTGCTGATCACTTAGATTCCACCTACACCTGCCTAAATAACCCAGAAAACCACCAGAGGATTAGCAGAACGGAGTCGCCGGAGCCAAGCACAGACGAGAGGCCCACGGAAGAGGGTAGGAAGGGCAGCGAGGCGGTGCGTGCTCCACGGACTGGCGGGAGGGAGCCCGGGCGGAGGGGCGGCTCGCCGGCCAAGCAGAGCCCCCGAGTCTGGCTTGCAAAAAGCGGAGGGGCCTGACGGACTGTGTTCCGACAGCAAGCGCGACTTAGCGGCTGGGAGGTCATAAGTTAACAGCTCTGCTCAGAAAGCGGGAAGGCTGGAGGACAAAGGGAAGGAAAGCTGCTGAGCCCCCGGACGACAAGCTCAGTTTGGTGGGGAACAAAGGCGCTCGCCAGCGCCATCTTCCCCGCCCATCCCCCAGCCAAAATCCCAAAGAGAACCAGTTCCTGCCAAGGAACTTGCTCACTCCGCGCAAACACCCAACTCTGCGCTTCTGCGGAGCCAAACCTCCGGCAGCGGATCTGACTCCCTGCTGCTGCCACAGGGCCCCTCCTGAAGTGGATCACCTAAGGAGAAGCAAGCTAAGCCTGCCCCTCCTGCCCCTGTGCACCTTGCCTACCCACCCCAGCTAAGACGCCAGATCCCCAGCATCACAAGCCTGGCAGTGTGCAAGTAGCCCAGACAGGGGCCACACCACCCCACAGTGAATCCCGTGCCTAGGAGAGGGGAAGAGAAGGCACGCACCAGTCTGACTGTGGCCCAGCGGTGGGCTGGGGGCAGACATCAGGTCTGACTGCGGCTTCGCCCACCAACTCCAGTTATACACCACAGCACAGGGGAAGTGCCCTGCAGGTCCTCACCACACCAGGGACTATCCAAAATGACCAAGCGGAAGAATTCCCCTCAGAAGAATCTCCAGGAAATAACAACAGCTAATGAGCTGATCAAAAAGGATTTAAATAATATAACAGAAAGTGAATTTAGAATAATAGTCATAAAATTAATCGCTGGGCTTGAAAACAGTATAGCTGACAGCAGAGAATCTCTTGCTACAGAGATCAAGGGACTAAGGAACAGTCACGAGGAGCTGAAAAACGCTTTAAATGAAATGCATAACAAAATGGAAACCACCACAGCTCGGATTGAAGAGGCAGAGGAGAGAATAGGTGAACTAGAAGATAAAGTTATGGAAAAAGAGGAAGCTGAGAAAAAGAGAGATAAACAAATCCAGGAGTATGAGGGGAAAATTAGAGAACTAAGTGATACACTAAAAAGAAATAATATACGCATCATTGGTATCCCAGAGGAGGAAGAGAGAGGGAAAGGTGCTGAAGGGGTACTTGAAGAAATAATAGCTGAGAACTTCCCTGAAGTGGGGAAGGAAAAAGGCATTGAAATCCAAGAGGCACAGAGAACTCCCTTCAGACGTAACTTGAATCGATCTTCTGCACGACATATCATACTGAAACTGGCAAAATACAAGGATAAAGAGAAAATTCTGAAAGCAGCAAGGGGTAAACGTGCCCTCACATATAAAGGGAGACCTATAAGACTCGTGACTGATCTCTCTTTTGAAACTTGGCAGGCCAGAAAGAGTTGGCACGAGACTTTCAGTTTGCTAGACAGAAAAAATATGCAGCCGGGAATCCTTTATCCAGCAAGTCTGTCATTTAGAATAGAAGGAGAGATAAAGGTCTTCCCAAACAAACAAAAACTGAAGGAATTTGTCACCACTAAACCAGCCCTACAAGAGATCCTAAGGGGGACCCTGTGAGACAAAGTACCAGAGACATCACTACAAGCATAAAACATACAGACATCACAATGACTCTAAACCCATATCTTTCTATAATAACACTGAATGTAAATGGATTAAATGCGCCAACCAAAAGACATAGGGTATCAGAATGGATAAAAAAAACAAGACCCATCTATTTGCTGTCTACAAGAGACTCATTTTAGACCTGAGGACACCTTTAGATTGAGAGTGAGGGGATGGAGAACTATTTATCATGCTACTGGAAGCCAAAAGAAAGCTGGAGTAGCCATACTTATATCAGACAAACTAGACTTTAAATTAAAGGCTGTAACAAGAGATAAAGAAGGACATTATATAACAGTGACAGGGTCTATCCATCAGGAAGAGCTAACAATTATAAATGTCTATGCACCGAATACCGGAGCGCCCAAATATATAAAACAATTACTCATGAACACAAGCAACCTTATTGATAAGAATGTGGTAATTGCAGGGGACCTTAACACCCCACTTACAGAAATGGATAGATCATCTAGACACACGGTCAATAAAGAAACAAGGGCCCTGAATGAGACATTGGATCAGATGGACTTGACAGATATATTTAGAACTCTGCATCCCAAAGCAACAGAATATACTTTCTTCTCGAGTGCACATGGAACATTCTCCAAGATAGATCATATACTGGGTCACAAAACAGCCCTTCATAAGTTTACAAGAATTGAAATCATACCATGCATACTTTCAGACCACAATGCTATGAAGCTTGAAATCAACCACAGAAAAAAGTCTGGAAAACCTCCAAAAGCATGGAGGTTAAAGAACACCCTACTAACGAATGAGTGGGTCAACCAGGCAATTCGAGAAGAAATTAAAAATATATGGAAACAAACGAAAATGAAAATACAACCATCCAAACGCTTTGGGACGCAGCGAAGGCAGTCCTGAGAGGAAAATACATTGCAATCCAGGCCTATCTCAAGAAACAAGAAAAATCCCAAATACAAAATCTAACAGCACACCTAAAGGAAATAGAAGCAGAACAGCAAAGGCAGCCTAAACCCAGCAGAAGAAGAGAAATAATAAAGATCAGAGCAGAAATAAACAATATAGAATCTAAAAAAACTGTAGAGCAGATCAACGAAACCAAGAGTTGGTTTTTTGAAAAAATAAACAAAATTGACAAACCTCTAGCCAGGCTTCTCAAAAAGAAACGGGAGATGACCCAAATAGATAAAATCATGAATGAAAATGGAATGATTACAACCAATCCCTCAGAGATACAAACAATTTTCAGGGAATACTATGAAAAATTATATGGCAACAAGTTGGACAACCTGGAAGAAATGGACAAATTCCTGAACACCCACACTCTTCCAAAACTCAATCAGGAGGAAATAGAAAGCTTGAACACACCCATCACCAGCGAAGAAATTGAATCGGTTATCAAAAATCTCCCAACAAATAAGAGTCCAGGACCAGATGGCTTCCCAGGGGAGTTCTACCAGACGTTTAAAGCAGAGATAATACCTATCCTTCTCAAGCTATTCCAAGAAATAGAAAGGGAAGGAAAACTTCCAGACTCATTCTATGAAGCCAGGATTACTTTGATTCCTAAACCAGACAGAGACCCAGTCAAAAAAGAGAACTACAGGCCAATATCCCTGATGAATATGGATGCCAAAATTCTCAAGAAGATACTAGCAAATCGAATTCAACGGCATATAAAAAGAATTGTTCA
>NW_024417351.1:0-3218 GCF_014898765.1 Herpailurus yagouaroundi | reverse complement strand
TGGTGAGGAGGTGGAGAAAACAGAGCACTCCTGCACTGTTGGAAATGCAGACTGGTGCAGCCACTCTGGAAGAACAGTTACAGAGGTTCCTCAAAACAATTAAAAACGAAATGCCATATAATGCAGTAATTTCACTGTTGGGTATTTACATAAAGAAAACAAAAACACTAATTTAAAACAATACATGCACCCCAATGTTTGTTGCTACACTATTTACAATAGCCAAGATATAGAAGCAACCTAAATGTCACACAAAGACAAATTGATAAAGAATATGAGTGTGTATGTGCAATGGAATATTCCTCAGCCATAAAAAGGAATGAGATCTTGCAATTTGTTACAACATGGATAGATAAAGTATATTATGCTAATGGAAATAAGTCAGGCAGAGAAAGACAAATACCATATGATTTCACTTATATATGAAATCTAATAAATATAACAAATGACCCAATAAATAAAAAACCAAATAGACTTTTGAATACAGAGAACAAACTGGTGTTTACCAGAAAGGAGAAAGTAAGGGGACATAGGTGAAAAAATATAATATTTGTAAGTACAAACTTCCTCCAAATTTAAGTCCTGGGGATAAAAATTTGGCATAGAGAATACAGTCAATAATATTGTATAACATTGTATGGTGACAGATAGTGACCTTATTTGTCATGGTGAACCCTGAATAATGCATGGAATTGTTGACTCACTTGAAACTAATATAAATTTTACATCTGAAACTACTATTAATTTTATTCAGTTAGACTTCAACAAAAAATATTTGTAAAATGTTGGAAAGAAAAATTTTAATACTCAAAAATTATATTTTGGCTGACATAAGTACTATTCATGAGTTAGAAGAAAACTAATGATTAGGTAACCATTATGGTAAAAAAAATTAATATTACTTTTGGAGTTATGAGCATTTGTGTTTTGGCAATAATCTGTAATATGTAGATATTCAGGAAAACCCATCATCTAGTTGTTTATTATTTTTAAGTTATTCTAGTATTTAATTCTTATAACAAAGGAATACATTAAACAAACTGCAAAGTCTTACAAGTTTCTTCTGTATAAGAGCTTTATGATACTAGTATGTCCTACACAGTAATAGTGGGATGTCCTGTAACATTTTTTTTCAGATCTCACCCAATTGTTATTGACATAGAAAGTGAACATTAAAAAACAAACAAAAAAAAGATGGGCACCTGGATGGCTCAGTAGGTTAAGTGTCTGACTTCCTCTCAAGTCATGATCTCATAGTTCATGACTTTGAGCCCCCTATGGGACTTCATGCTGATAACTCAGTGCCTGGAGCCTGATTCAGATTCTGTGTCTCCCTCTCTGTGCCCCTCTCCTGCTCACACTCTGTCTCTGTCTCTCCCCAAAATAAAAAAATAACATTAAAAAAATTTTTTTAAGTCCAAATACTTATTGTGATATCCTGTTAGACTTAGCTACAATAGAAAATTTACCTAAAGTTGCAGTTTTTACTCTCAAGAACTTTATTTTAAAATATTTTAATTTTCCATAAATTTAAGTATTTACATTCACTTATCATGTTATTTCTAATTAAGCCCAACTTAAACTAAGTCTTGTACCTGTTACAGCCCTTCATATGGTTAAAATATGCTACAATAGTATATTTATTATCTTTAAATTTTAAGACAATAAGCAAAGAAAAACTTTACATTTAGGTCATTTCTGTGCTTAACAATAAAAGAAAATCTTCTGGGGTGCCTGGGTGGCTCAGTTGGTTAATCGTCTGACTGGGCTCAGGTCATGATCTCGCGGTTCGTTGGTTCAAGCCCTGCGTCAGTCTCTGTGTTGATGGCTTGCAGTCTGGAGCCTGCTTCAGATTCTGTGTTTCCCCGTTTCTCAGCCTCTCCCTCACTCATGTCTGTCTCAGTCTCTCAAAAATAAAATAAACATTAAAAAAGTTTTTTTTTTTTTAATTTTTTTTTCAACGTTTATTTATTTTTGCGACAGAGAGAGACAGAGCATGAACGGGGGAGGGGCAGAGAGAGAGGGAGACACAGAATCGGAAACAGGCTCCAGGCTCTGAGCCATCAGCCCAGAGCCTGACGCGGGGCTCGAACTCACGGACCGCGAGATCGTGACCTGGCTGAAGTCGGACGCTTAACCGACTGCGCCACCCAGGCGCCCCTAAAAAAGTTTTTAACAATGAAAGAATCTTCAAAGGATAAACAGAAAGTGAAAATATTGTGGTATAAACTGTCACCAAGTGAACTACTGTTACTGTTTATCTTGGTAACTTTTTAAACTATATTTCAATACTTTTTCAGCTAAATTAGAAACATTTGTAAAGCAAGATTTAGTCAATTTTAATGTAAGTCTACAGAATTTGTAGTGTTCTATATTATTCTTCTTTCACGATTATTCATAGATATTTGCTGACTATCATATACTGTGAATAGAACCTCTTCTACAATAGAACAGAATTTCTCTTAAGTATAATATTCTCTTGATTACCAGTTGTTGTGGGAGATAGGCTTAGGGATCCCCTGGGCTTATGCCAATGGGTTAACAAGGCATAAAGAAATACAAAGCCATAGAATGCTCACATCTCAGTTTGGGTAAATAAGATTAGCACCCAAGAATAGCGGGGTGCAAAGGTACTCCAAGAATAGGGAGGTGCAAATGTGCTAAGAATAGGGAGGTGCAAAGGCACCACAAAATAGGGGGGGTGCATAGCCCCCAGAATAGAGAGGGAGGGTCAAAGGACCCAAATCGAAACTGGCACAAAGGTACCCAATACGTAGGTTTATGGAGTAAATAAGGTTAGATATTCAGGGTGGAAGCAACCCCAATTTACTTCTATAGCAGAAAAACTGCTTTAACAGAAGGATAGGGCCAACTTAGGTAAATCAGTGGACTAGGGACCATTCTGCTGCAGGTGAAGCAGCTCAGAGTTGAGATGGTTAACAAAAGAAAAGGTGACTTGTTATCCCTGAGGTTATTCCCCCTATCTGTCTTATCCCCTAGGCTGGCAAAGATAAACAGACACGGCACCTCCTGTCTGCCATTAACAACCATCTGCCTATCTGCCTGGCACCAGGATTTTGTTTTATACTGACTCAAACCCCAAACACAATATATCTTCAAAAAAACCCTTTTCCTTCATGTCCCCAAGTTAATGTTTACTGTTCCTTTATCTCTTTGTACATGCCCATCATGTTTGTAAGCCTTCTGATCTTAATAAA
>NW_024417350.1:0-11771 GCF_014898765.1 Herpailurus yagouaroundi | reverse complement strand
AGGATTCAAGAGAAACTAGACTCTGCTTTAGGTTGCAGTGATAACATGAAAGGAAATACTCCCAGAGAGTAACTTAACTTTCACCTATTTCCTCTATGATGTTAAGCGCACATTTATAGCAGCCGTGTGAGAACTATGGGTCATGTTTTACCCCCTTGTTTGCCAACTAAAATATCAAAAGAAAACTTTCTGTCCGTTGTATCATTGTATCTTACTGGGAAGAAATGTTCCATGAACTCTGAGTACAAATATGTGGCCTATTGCTTTTCTTCGTTATCACTATTTTCCAATGTGTTCATCAGTCGCCAATTGCAGCTTTAGCAGGACGTCCAGTGTTTCCATTTTGGGCTCCCCTTCCCCAGGTATAATCTCAAATTTTCTAATCTTCAGAGTACTTGCCTATCAGTGTGCTTGCCAACCAGTAAATACTCTATATTAACTGCACTACTGCCATTTCTGCTTCAAGCCACAGGTCCCATGCTACCTTTTGGGGGATGATGCCACAGGTGCCAAGGCACTACTGGGGGCTGATGGTCCTTCGGGCATAAACCCTGACCATCCCTATCATAAGGAGGACCAGTATTTCAGACTTCTGCCCCAGCCTCGCTGGGCCTTCTAAGGAGGCACACTCCCCTGCCCTCTTTTGCATGAGAAATGGGTCCCTGTGAGCCCTGCCTTCAGTCTTTGAATTGGCCTACACCACAAAATGCTCAAGGCCTGTGTGACAAGCCCACAGCTAACATCATATTCAATGGTGGATGTCCACCCTCACCACCTCTGTTCAACACAGTATTAGAAGTCAGAGCCAGAGCACCTAGGCAAGAAAAAGAAATACAGGCAAGCAAATAAGGAAGGAAGAAATAAAACTGTCTGCATATGCTGATGACATGATATCATATATAGCAAATCCTAAAGATTCCACCATAAAAGTGAACTAGTGAACAGTTCTTTAAAGATGGGCCGCCTGGGTGGCGCAGTCGGTTAAGCGTCCGACTTCAGCCAGGTCACGATCTCAGGGTCCGGGAGTTCGAGCCCCGCGTTGGGCTCTGGGCTGATGGCTCAGAGCGTGGAGCCTGTTTCCGATTCTGTGTCTCCCTCTCTCTCTGCCCCTCCCCCATTCATGCTCTGTCTCTCTCTGTCCCAAAAAATAAATAAACGTTGAAAAAAAAATTTTTTTAAAAATAAATAAATAAAGTTGAAGGGTACAAAATCAATAAACAAAAATACATCATTTTTTTATAGAATAATTGTAAACTACTAGAAGGGAAATTAAGAAAAACTATCTGATTTACAATCACGTCAAAAAGAATAAATTTCACCAAGGATGTGAAAGACCTGTACTCTGAAAAGTATAAGATTGATGCAAAAAACTGAAGACACACAAATAAATGGATAGACAGTCCATACTTATGGATTGGAAAAATATTTTTTAAATGTATATACTACCCAAATCCAGCTACAAATTCAATACAGTCCCATTCATAATTCCAATGTCATTTCTCCTAGAAATACAACAAATAATTCTAACATTTTTATGGAACCAAAAAAAGCCTGGAAATGCTAAAGGAATCTTGAAAGAACAACAACATTGAAGGCATTACACACCTTAATTCCAAATTATAAATTATATTAAAAGCCATAGTAATCAAAGCCATGTGGTGTTAATACAAGAATAGACACATATATCAACAGAACAAGGGGGCATTTCAGAAATAAATTCATATTAATGGGTTATTTATGATTTGTGATTATATATATATACATATACATATATATATATGATTTCATATACATATATACATACACACACACAGAGGTATATATATACATATACATACACACACACACACACATTTATATATTTATATAGGTATGTACCCCACCACAGTGAAAACATGAATAGACTTTGAGGGCATTATGCTAAGTTAGGTAAGTCACAGAAACACACATACTGCATGATGTCACTTATATGTGGAATCTGTAAAAAAGAGTCAAACTCATTGAAACAGAGAGAAAAAAACTGGTTGATAGGGGCTGAGGGTGGGAGAAATATGGAGAAGTTTATAAACAGGTACAAACTTCAGCTTAAGGTGAATAAGGCATGAGGATCTCATGTAAAATATGGTGTCTACAGATGATAACACTATAATTTATAATTGAAATCTGCTGGGAGAGTAGAACTGAAATGTTCTAACTAAATCAAAAAATAAATACATGAGGTGATGAGCCACCTGGGTGGCTCAGTCGGTTGAGTGTCCAATATCAGCTCAGGCCATGATCTTGCAGTTCATGAGTTTGAGCCCAACACCAGGCTCACTGCTGTCAGCACAGAGTCTGCTTTAGATCCACTGTCTCCTTAGTTTCTGTCCCTCCCCTTCTTGTACTCTCTTAAAAATAAATAAACATTTAAGGAGTACATGAGCCTATGGATGTGTTAAATCAACTAGATGCGGGAGAGTATCTTTTCAAAGTGTATACATTTATCAAATCTCCATGATGGACACATTAAATATCTTACAATTTTATGTCTCAATTGTACTTCAATAAAGCTGAATCTGAAAGAAAGAAAGAAAGAAAGAAAGAAAGAAAGAAAGAAAGAAAGAAAGAAAGAAAGGAGAAAAAGAAAGAGCAGCTTTAGGGAAGAGTGGTGGAGAGTGTTATTTTAGAAAAGGTGGTCCAGGAGAGCTCTCTGAGCAGAGACCTGAATAAAGCAGGGGGGTCAGTCTCAAGACATTTATGAGGAAGAGTATTCCCAGGAAGTTGCAAGGGAAATGTTTGATGTGTTTGTTAAACAGCAAGAAAGGCCTCGCAGCTGAATCCTTAGTGGCCCTCTAGTGACAGCAGCAGCAGCAGCAGCAGGAAAAGCACGAACCATGAGAAGGCTTGTATTTCATATCAGTTTTAGTCCAAAAGGAATCATTCAGAATTAGGAGATTCTACAAGACAACTTGCCTGGCCTATTTTTTTTTTTTAATTTTAGTCAACATACAGTTCAATATTAGCTTCAGGAGTAGAATTCAGTGATTCATCACTTACATACAATATCCAGTGTTCATGCCAAGTGTCCTCCTTAATGCCCAACACCCATCTAGCCCATTTCCCACCCACATCCCTCCATCAACCTTCAGTTTGTTCTCTATCATTAAGAGTCTTCTGTGGTTTGTTTTCCTCACTCCTGTTCCCCCCGCCATTCCCTTATGTTCACCAGTTTTGTTTCTTAAATACCACATATAAACAAAATCATACGGTATTTGTCTTTCTCTGACTTATTTCACCTAGCATAATACATCCTAGCTCCATCCACATTGTTGCAAATGGAAACTATTTCATTCTGTTTGAACGTTGAGTAATATTCCATGATATATATCTATATTGTCGTATTTTCTTTATCTATTCATCAGTCAATATACATTTGGGCTCTTTCCATACTCTGACTATTTCAGATAATGCTTCTATAAATAGCGGGATGCAATTCAAATCAGCATTTTCATAAACTTTGGGAAGTACCTAACAGTGCAATTACTGAGTGGTAGGGTTTTTCTATTTTTCGTTTTCTGACAAACCTCCATACAGTTTTCTAGAGTCACTGCACCACTTTTCATTTCCACCAGCAGTTTAAGACAGTTCCCCTTTCTCTGCATCCTTGCCAACATCTGTTGTTTTATGAGTTGTTAATTTTAGTCATTCTGATAGGTGTCGGACAAGTGATGAGGTACTACTATGGTTTTGATTTGCATTTTCCTAATGATGAGTGATGTTAAGATCCTTTCATGTGTCTCTTGGCTATCTGGATGTCTTCCTTGGAAAAAAAAGTCTATTCTTGTCTTCTGCCCATTTTTAACTGGATTTTTTGTTTTATTAGTGTTGAGTGTTATATGTTGTTTATATTTTTGGATACTAACCCTTTATCAGATATGTCATTTGCAAATATCTTCTCCTATTCTATAGGCTGCCTTTTAGTTTTGTTGGTTGTTTCCTTTTCTGTGTGGAAGCTATTTATCTTGGTGAAGTCCCAACAGTTCATGTTTCCTTTTGTTTCCCATGCCTCACAAGAATTTTCTAGTAAGACCTTGCTATGGCCAATGTCAAAGAGGTTACTGTCTTAGTTGTCCTCTAGGATTTGGATGGTTTCCTTTCTCACATTTAGGTCTTTCATCCATTTTGAATTCACTTTTGTGTATGGTGTAAGAAAGTGGTCCAGGTTCATTCTTTTGCATGTCAGTCTCCAGTTTTCCCAACACCATTTGTTGAAGAGACTGTCTTTTTTCCACTGGATATTCTTTCCTGCTTTGTTGAAGATTAGTTGACCATATGGTTATGGGTCCATTTCTCGTTCTCTATTCTGTTCCATTGATCTAAGTGTCTGTTTTTGTGCCACTAGCATGCTATCTTAATGATTACAGTTTTGTAACACAACCGAAAGTCTAGAATTGTAATGCCTCCAGCTTTGCTTTGCTTCTGTAGATTGCTTTGGCTATTTGGGGTCTTTTGTGGTTCCATACAAATTTTAGGATTGTTGCTACTAGCTCTGCAAAAAATGCCCACTGTATTTCGATATGGTTTAGTTGCCTTAGTATGGACATTTTAACAATATTTTCCTTTTCAATCCATGAGCATGGAATGTTTTTCCATTTCTTCATGTCATCTTCCATTTCTCTCATGAGTATTCTATAGTTTTCAGAGTACATCCATTTTCCCTCTTTGGTTAGGTTTATTTGTAGTTGTCTTATGGTTTTTGGTGCAATGGTAAATGGGCTGGATTTCTTGATTTCTTTTCTGCCAGTTCATCATTTGCATAAAAAAATGCAGAATTTTTCTGTTCACTGGTTTTGTATCTTGTGATTTCACTGAATTTGTTTATTAGTCTAGTAACTTTTTGGTGGAGTCTTTCAGGTTTCCCTCATGGAGAATCATGTCATCCTTGAATAATGAAAGCTTGACTTCTTCCTTGCTGATTTGCATGCTCTTTTTTTTTTTCTTGTTGTCTGATTGCAGAGGCTAGGATTTCTAGTACTATGTTAAGTAACACTGGTGAGAGTGGACATCCCTTCTTGTTCCTGAATGTAGAGGTACAGGTCTCAATTTTTCTCCCCTGAAGATAACATTAGCTTTGAATATTTTGTATAGGGCCTTTATGATGTATGTGGAGGTATGTTCCTTCTATCCCTACTTTATTGAGTGTTTTTATGGTGAATGGATGTTGTACTTTGTCAATTTTTTTTCTGCATCTATTAACAGCATCCTATGGCTCTTATCCTTTCTTTTATTGATCACAACAATCACATTGATTTGCCAATATTGAAAAACTTTGCAGCAGAGGAATAACTACCACTTGATCATGATGAATAGTTCTTTTAATGTACTGTTGGATTCTATTTGCTAGTATTTTCTTGATAACTTTTGCATTCATGTTCATCCAGGATACTGGCCTGAACCAGTATCCTGAATGGATAATCTTCCATTTTAGTGGGGTCTTTGCCTGGTTAAAAATCAGGGAAATGCTTGCCTAATAGACGCATTTGGAAGTTTTCCTTCCATTTCTATTTTTTGGGGGATAGTTTCAGAAGAATGGCTATTAACACCTCTTTAAATATTTGGTGAACTCTCCAATGAAGTCCTCTGGCCTTGGACTTTGGTTTTCTGGGAGACTTTGTATTCCTCGTTCACTTTCCTTGCTGGTTATCAGTATTTTCAGGCTTTCTATGTCTTCCTTTTTCAGCTTTGGTAATTTATATGTTTCTATAATTTTATTCATTTCTCCCAGACTTCCCAGTTTGTTGACATATAAATTTTCAAAACATTCTCTTATATTGCTTGTATTTTGGTGGTGTTACTTGTTACTTTTCCTCCCTCATATGTGATTTTATTTATGTGGGCCCTTTATCTTTTCTTCTTGATGCATCTGGTGAGGAGTTTCTCAATTTTATTCATTTTTCAAAGAGCCACCCCTGGTTGCATTTACCTGCACTACTGTTTATTTGGTTTCCATACCATTTATTTCTGCTCTAAACTTTATTATTTCCTTCTTTGGCTGGATTTGGGCTTCATTTGTTGTTCTTTCTCTATTTCCTTTTGGTGTAAGGCTAGGCTGTTTATTTGAGGTTGCCACTGGGTGGTATTGTTGCAGAAAAAGACTCACTGAGCACTACAGGAGAATTCTAGGCCCAGAAACATACCAGCCCCCTCACATGCACACACACATATGAAGGATTTTAATAATAAAGAGATACGATGGCATCACTGGGAAAAGAAAAATATTTAATAAATTAAACTGGAATTTGGTTATTCATATGGAAAACCAAATTTGGCTCCCTATGCTCTGCCATACAATAAATTAATTCCAGGTGTATTTAAGGTATGACTGCAAAATGATTAGGAAAAATATATACATGTAAATATCATTCTGACTCTGGAATAGAGAAGAAGGATTACTAAAGATTAATTAAGATATTCTTCCATGATTAAATTCAGAAACTCTGACCAGCAAAAGACATCTCTATTAAAGTAAAATGCTGAGGGAGCACCTGGGTGGCTCAGTCGGTTAAGCATCCAACTTTGGCTCAGGTCATGATCTGACAGTTTGTGTGCTCTAGCCCCACATCAGGCTCTGTGATGACCATTCAGAGCCTGGAACCTGCTTGAGATTCTGTGTCTCCCTCTCTCTCTGCCTCTCCCCTGATCATATTCTGTCTCTCTCTCTCCTTCAAAAATAAGTAAACATCTAAAAAGTTAAAGTAAAATGCCAAGGAAAAACTAAGAAAAAATATTGCCGGGCACACAACCAACAGAGAGTTAAAAGAAATTATACAAATCTCTAAAAATTAGTAACTAAAAAAGAGAAGCAAGGCCAAGGAACAGTTGTCAGAACTTACAAATGAGTTTTCAAAGAAGGACAATGTTACACAGCAGTAAGTATATGAAGATAAGTCAACCTCATTAGTTTTTAGGTAAATGGAAATCAAGGCTACAGCTACGTAATACTTATAATCTTTCAGTTGGCAATAATTTAAAAGTCCACTGGACCAGGTGTGGAGAAAATGTAAATCAATTGAATAATTTATACAAAACTAGGGTAGGAGAAATTGATAAAACCATTTTAGGGGGAAATATCTTATAAAGTTTGCTTATTCCATAACCAGCAATTCTTATCCTAGGCATACACCCAAAAGACCTTCTTGCATACACTATCCCAAGAGACATGAACAAAATTGTTCATCTTAACTAACGTCTTTCATACGAGTCCAAAAGTATAATCAGCCAAAATGGCCATCAGTGAGTGAGGAGACAAAATAATTATAATATGTTCACACAATGGAATGTTATACAGTAGTGGAAATAAATGAACCACAGCTACCCCTAAATATTACATAATCTCAGTGACAAAAAGGTGAAAAAAGGAAAATGCCAAAAGAACATATAAGATATGATTCCATTTGTGAAAGTTCAAATGAACTAAACTTTAAAATACATGCTATTTAGGAATCAACGTATGTGTGTGGGTGTGTCAATACATAAACTACATTCTAATACAAGTGTATAATGAACACAAAATTCAGGATCATGATTTACCAAGGGTCAGGTAGGAATAAGAATTGTAAAAGGGGAGAAGTAACTATAAATTTAAGATCCCAGTTCTTGAATTGAGTGGTAGGCCAAAATATGTTCATGGCATTATTTTTAATTGATTGAAAAAGGAACAATGATGATATGGCTCACTTACCACAGAATTAAGATGATTCTGTAATTTTTTTGGCCTATATTATCTTCTGGCAAACACAACACCTAGATAATGCATACATTTCTTCAACTTGATAAAAAAAAGTTGAGTGAAATGTACTAATTTTTGTAGACAGTTTACATTATATTTGAAATCTTCAATAGTAAATATAATACACAAATAAATCCATCTCTGAAATTAATTTCCATGCAAGAAATTAAAAAAAAAAAAGGCAAGATGAAACCCTGTGTCTTAAGGGAACCTTTCCTAAAATAGTAGTCTGGAGAAGCGTCTGACCATAGTCTAAGATTTGTTAATCACTTCTGCGGGGCACCAGTCCCCACGGTCTACACCACATGCACCGACTAGCCTTCATGTTCTACATAAACACTTCTTGGAGCACAAGTATACCAGAGAAGGGCTCTCCTTTCATGTGCAGACATCAACCCACAAATGTGTCTAATGGGAGTGCTCACTAAAAGACTACAAATATCCCATAAAAAACACATTTACGAAACCAAATTTGTCAATTTTGCCACCGATCATGATTCTAGTTTTTATCCAACATCCACATTAGAGACTTCACTGAATCTAAGCTCAGCTGTTGCATTTAAATCCAAATGTGATTGTGGAGTTAGTATAAGAGAGTGGTGTCTCGTCAGTATTTCATGGACTCCGTAACTTGCCAAACAAGAATCCTTCTGATTACCTGTGTAAAAATGGCAATATGGGTACCTTTGGGCTACATAAGAGCATGCGAGCTGTGAATTCTTCACTCCTGAAACGTAAATATGTTCTAATATTCTTTCTAGTTTTCTTTCCACATCATTGTTACATTCAAATTATGTTTAAATATACTTGTTCCATTTGTCTTAAATTTCACTGAACAAAAATGTAAGCTCATGCTGCACCTTTAGAAACTAAAGTCCACACCATGAAAAATGAAAACCTGTTTCAATCACAGTATAGCTTTCCTCTTTTTTAACATTGTTTCATCTGCTTGCACTCACAGTTTTAATTAAACATTGACTTCTAAATTAAAATGACAATGACAGCTAAATGGTGAGACCCATGGTTCAAAACAATGTGGAAAATGTTTGTAAGCATAAAATGAAAGCCCTATTTTGGATTCACAATATTAAATTACATAAGGTGTAACACTGGCTGGACACTTCCAATTAGTATACCTGGGGCCTTATGTGACCCAAAGCTTAAACTGAGCCAGTTTAGAATTACTGCTAAACCTACTTAGGATATATTTTAGAAACTGTGTGTGCATCATGAATGTTCACTGCTTTCTTCAATGAAATAGCACATCTGCAGTATTGTGTTCACGTCTCAACTAACTAATCCAAGGCATTTGATAATCCATTGTAAATCCAATGGATAGCAACCAGAGAAACATGGTAATTAAACTTCATCCAGTGTGAACAACAGTTGACGACCATCTAGCACTTAATCTGGGAACACAAATCTAAGAGTGTATTCTAATATTAAAGGAAACTCAAAAGACAAAAAATTTAAGGAGCCAAACTAAACAATATTGTCTGCAGATGCACATTTGGGTAATCACTCTATTAAAATACAAGGAGGTGACTACTATAAACATGAGGATAGTGAATACTATGGGAGACATGGAATGGTAGTGATTGGGACAAGTCACAAAGAGAAGCTCCTGGGGTGCTTGGCAAGGTTTTATTTCTTGATCTGCATGTTACTTATAAGAGTATTCACCTTGATTCAGTGATCTTTTGCTTTTTGTGTTTTATTTTATAATAAAATTGTGGTTTTTAATGAAGCCGTGTTGAAATGACTTCTGCCATGCTATTTCCAGAATAAAGAAAAGCAGGCTTTGCCTGAGGGTTGAAGAGGAATCTCTGAGCTCAACATAAGGAGTAAGTATGAGTCCCTCTTTAAAAGATAGTTAGAAAGCTATGAAAACAGTTGTGTGAACATTCTGTGGAAGGCCTGCTTTGTAGGGCACAAGGCTGGACTGTGGCTTCTGAGTCTATGCCAACTCTAAAATTCTATGGCTTCCTCATTCCCAACACTATCCCAACCTGACATGGTCAAGAAAAGCCAACTGCATTTTGTAATCAATGCATTTGTGGAGCTTAAGTCCTCTGTCCTCTCCTGCCTCTGAGTTGATCAGTTCACTATGTACATTGTATTTGTGGGCACTTTTGTGTACATGAGTGTCTGTGCATTTGAAAAGTTATCCACACATAAAATTTTAACCATTCCAGTTTAGTTTTAGACCATCATGGTAATATTACCAGTGGGAAAAATGAAGAGAGTAAGGAAAAAATAAAATAGTAATAAGTTGTGGGTAGGCGAATACAATGTTTAACATTTTAGAATGAAATATGAACCAAGCACAGTTCTAGTGTTTTCACAAATACTAACCCGGACAGCCTCGCTTTGAGGAACATTACTAGTTTTACAGAATGTACAGAGAACCTGACGTACAAACAGGTTATATAACTGCCCAAGGACACTTTACTTCCCACTACTTAGCTAGGATTTCACACCAAGCTCTGAGTCCAGAATCCATGCACTTAAGCATTATGCTCAACTTAACTGACATCCTATCACATAAAGACTTCACAATTGTTAATTTAATGAAATTTCCATTTTTATATTAAGAAAAACTGTATCTCTGTATCAGACTACTTGGTAATCACAGTTCCTTCTTCATGATTATAACATTTTCAAGTTCTAACTAAAATGCTTGTAACAGTGATATACTGTAGGTAATTTTCCTTATTTTACTGTAACTGCAACAAATAAATTTAGTATTCTTTGGCTCCAAACACACTATGAATATAAAGTACTCTAGCCAAAGTCCATGTTCTAACATTATATGCATAAAAAATTTATAAGCCAAAAATTAAAACTAAAAAATATTGTAGGTTAATTCACTCATTATTCCATACATTTAATAATATGATAAAGTATACAGAAATAGTGAAATTTATGTATTATTTATTCTTTTTCTGTATTGTTTCAGAATTTAAGTCAGATTTTACCTACAGAGTTCTGAAGAGACCAGAGAATTGATCCATATGATTGGTAAATTCCAAGGGGGTAAACAACTCACTGATTGTTTAATGAACAGATTTTCATTCAAGTTACCTATCTTGCTAATCCTGCTGAATAGCCTGGTGAGTAGGAGCTAGGTGAGTAGGAGCTAACATAGGTTTTTGATATGTATATGTGATAACCAAATGTTTCTGGAATAGGCTCCCTTTAACTCTGTAACAAATTCTAAGGCTATTTAAATGGTATAAAAGCAGTCATAAAATGTACTCAAAGCAACACATAGCCTCTGTACATGTAAATAATTGTTAATAAAAGAGACAAATTTTTTCCTGGGACCAAACAAGAGCAGTATAGTGAGGAACACCAAAATTGATACAGAAGTATCAATGTCTGCATGGCTGAATGGGAGTGAAAATATGAGGAAGAGGTTGGTGGTGATGGTGATGATAATGGCTGGAATACAGACATTTGGACATAAATGTGGAAAGTGATTCTGCTACCAAATGGTGCAGCTTATCCCAGCATAATAGGTTATTTAACTTTTTACCTCAAACTCCTCTCCTTTGATGGGAAAAATTTGTCATGTCAAATGACCTAATGTCATAATTTGAAGAAGGAACAGCACTAAACATATCCTACTCTTAAATTATGTAATTAGCTTTATGGATTTATTGCTTACCCAAAATACAGAGAATCATAGGTGTCATAGCATATTAAGCCTTTTCAATTATTTACAATTCAGTGTGATTGGGTTTATCATATTATTTTTAGAACCACTCTGGTGATGAGTGAACATGCAGAAGCTATGGTCACTGAATACAAGAGTGTTAAAAGAAATGTTCCAAAGGGAGAGAGCACACAAACAAGTGAATTTGGGACACTCATGGCAAACATCAGAGATCGTATTTCTACCTAAGGTGATGCTATTTTTTTTTAATTACCAGGATACTGTCTTCTAGACCTTCATGAGGAGTCATGAACAAAAACAATGGAAGTTCCATGACAGACTTCA
>NW_024417349.1:0-2036 GCF_014898765.1 Herpailurus yagouaroundi | reverse complement strand
CTCAGGGCCCTGCTACACAACCTTCACTTTGTGCTTTTGACCTTTGTGAAGTTGCCCCTGCTTGGGTCCTGCTGTGACTGTGATGTGGGGAGTCCGGGGGACTCCAGGGGAAGGTACATCAGTCTGAACAGGAGAAACACAGCCCCCGCCCCCACCATGGACACCCCCGCACCCTCTGAGCTCTGGTCAGGGAAAGGGCAATGATTACATTTCCGAGACAGATGGGGGTCCCTGTTAGGTGAGGACTCCCCGCGTCCTGCTGTCAGAATTAAAGTCTGGCTCCCTCCCTGCTCTGAACAGGTCGGGAATCTTGGCCTTCAATGTAGCAGCAGAGAATCCTCCTGTGTGGATCCTCCTGGTACCTCCTTTCCTTGCCACCCTCAAGTGGCTCTGCCAAGGATAAATAACTATTACATCGCTCAGGACTCTGGCCAATGATGGGTTTTCCAATTCCAGACCAACCAGTAAGCATAAAACCTGGATTAAATCAACAAGTTCCAGAGTGTGTCCACAAGGACAAAGCCCCCGATGGGCCAGCTGCACAGAGGTCTGCCTATTCCACCTTCTGCTGCATCAGTGCCTCCAAGAAAGAATTCCTTGAACGTAAAAGATGGAAAACAGGGTTGGACCATCGCCCGACCCGCATCTGATCTGTTTGCCCTGTATATTCCCTATTAAAATCTTTGGCTTTCTTGCGCTCCCTGGAAATTATTTTGTTTGACATTCTTTCAATATTTTATATGTGAGAGGACAACCCTTCCATTCTAGAGGGCGGGAAGTGACTCTAAATCCAATGCTAGAATCCGAATGTGTCTTAGAACTGGGTGGTTGTGAGTATAAATTTGTTGAAACTCATTGAAGTCACTCTTTTTCCCTCTGTAAGGAATCAATGTTTTGCAGGGAGGGGCTTTGAAACTGCAAATATTCCTGTCCCCTTATCTACATCGGTGGCCTCCAAGCACAGGGGATTCACCCAGTCGTCACCAGAACAGTTCATTTCTGTTCCCCCATTTGTCCCTTGGCCTCACTGGTCCTTACGTGCAGGGGCTCCTTGGACTGTTTGGACTTTTCCATCGAGATGGACAGATCTGTCCCCTTCTTGCCTGTGACGCTGCCCATCCCCCAGGCAGCTCACACCCACCATCACCCACTCCTGGGTTTGGCCTGATCTTTGGCCTTTCCATGCTCCCACACCCCTAACCTCCACCCCCCATCTCACCCCAGCTGAACAACGCAAACCCAGGATGCTGGGCTCTTTGTGTTTAACTTCCTCCCACTTACTCATCAAAAACTAACAACACAAAAACAGCCCTTTTCTTTTTAAATTTCAAAGTTATACATTTTCCTCTCAACCGTTTGGTTTTTCAGGGGTGTTTTTTTTTTTTCTCTTTTACTTACATTTTTCCTGGGTTCTGTTCTTTTTTGTCTCTATATTTTGTTTTGAACCATTTTGGGGACTTATATCTTTTTTCTGAGCTCCTTCCTTGGAGAGGTCATGTTGTCTGTAATTTCTCTTAGACTGAGCCAAACTGGCCATCTGGACTCCTCCTCTGTGTCCTGGGGCCGTGGTGCTCATGAAGCAAGTTCTCCAGCTGCATTTTTTTAAAATAATGTATTGTCAAGTTAGCTAACATACAGTGTATACAGTGTAGTCTTGGCTTCAGGAGTAGATTCCCATGATTCATCACTTACATACAACACTCAGTGTTCATCCCAACAAGTGCCCTCCTCAATGCCCATCTCCCATTTGCCCCAACCTCTAACCCTCACCCCTGTCAATCCTCAGTTTGTTCTCTGTATTTAAGAGTCTCCTAGGGTTTGCCTCCCTCTCTGTTTGTAATTGATTTTTCCTTCAATCCCCTATGGTCTTCTGTTAAGTTTCTCAAATTCCACATATGAGTGAAAACATGATATCTGTCTTTTTCTGACTGCCTTATTTCACTCAGCATAATACCCTCCAGTTCCATCCACATTGTTGCAAATGGCAATATTTCATTCTTTTTCATTGCCGAGTCATATTCCATTGTATATACATA
>NW_024417348.1:0-25100 GCF_014898765.1 Herpailurus yagouaroundi | reverse complement strand
CCCTCTTCCCCCAGCCCCTGGTAACTACCATTCTACTATCCATTTCTATGAATTTGACTAGATATCTCATAAGAGTGGAATCCTACAGTATTTGTCTTATTGTGACCAGCTTATTTAATTTAGCATAATGTTGTCAAGTTTCATCCATCTTGTAGCATGTGACAGGATTTCCTTCCTTTTTAAGTCTGAATAATATTCTGTATGTATACAGCAGAATTTGTTTACAGCAGAATTTGTTTATCTATTGATCCATCAATGAACAGTTTACCATCTACTTCTTGGCTTTTTCCGAATAATGCTATGAACATGGGTGTGCAAATATCTCTTTGAGACTCTGCTTTCAATTCTATGAATATATACACCCAGAATTGGGATTGCTGAGTCATATTGTAGTTCTATTTTTAATTTTTTGAGGAATCTCCATACTATTTTCCATAGAGGCTGTACTGTTTTTGCACTCCCACCAATAGTGCATAAGGGTTCCTATTTCTTCACATACTTTGCTAACACTTTATGTGTGTGTGTTTTTGTAGCCATCCTAATGGGTATGGGTGATATTTCACTGTGTTTTTTATTTACATCCCTCTGCTGATTAATGATGTTTCCTTCTATTCCTAGTTTGTCAAATGTGGTTTTTTTTTACTTTTTTAAGCCTTTTTTAAATGTTTATTTATTTTTGAGAGAGAAAGAGAGACACAGAGTGTGAGCAGGGGAGGCGGAGAGAGGGAGGGAGACACAGAATCCGAAGCAGTCTCCAGGCTCCAAGATGTCAGCACAGAGCCTGATGCGGGGCTCGCACCCACCCACGAGCTGTGAGATCATGACCTGAGCCGAAGTCGGACGCCCAACCTACTGAGCCACCCAGGGACCCCAATGTATAAACCTTTTAATGTGCTGTTGAATTTGGTTTGTTCATATTTTTTTGAAGATTTTGCACCAGTATTCACCAGGGGTTATTGGTCTATAGCTTTCTTATAGTGTCAGTCCGGTTTTATTATAAGGGTAATGCTGGTCTTACAGAGTACACTTAGAAGTGTTCCTTCATCAATATTTTTGAAAAGTTTCATTTGGCATTCATTCTTTAAATATTTGAGAGAATTCTCTAGTGAAGGCCTCTGGTCCTGGGCTTTACCTTATTGGGAATTTTTTGATAATTGAATCACTCTCTTTGCTCATTATTGATCTGTTCAGATTTTCTTTTTTTAATTTAAATTCAAGTTAACATACAGTGTAGTACTGGTCCCAGGAGTAGAACCCAGTGATCCATCATTTCCTCCAACATCCAGTGCTCATCTCAAGTGCGTCCTTAGTGCCCATCACCATTTAGCCCATCCTTCCACCCACCTCCCAAGCAAACTGCTTGTTTGTTCTCTGTATTTAAGAGTCTATTATGGTTTGCTTCCCCCTCTGTTTTTATCTTATTTTTCCTTCCTTTCCCCTATGTTCATCTCTTGTTTCTTAAATTCCACAAATGAGTGAAACCATATTATATTTGTCTTTGTCTGGCTGATTATTTCACTTAGCATAATACACTCTATTTCCATCCATATTGCTGCAAATAGCAAGATTTCATTCTTTTTGATCGCCACTTAGTATTCCATTGTGTATATAGATATAGATACAGATATACATATAGATATAGATGATTGTTATGATTCAGTCTTGGTATTTTGTGTTTTTCTAGGTATACATTTCTTCTAAGCTTTCCAATTCACTGGCATGCATTTGTTCATAGTATATTGTTATAATTCTTTTCATTTCTGTAGTATCAGTTGTAATGTCCACCTTTCCTTTTTTTATTTTAGTTATTGGAATCTTTATTTTTTTAGTGAGTCTTATCTAAAGGTTTGTCAATTTTATCTTTTCAAAAAACAACTTAGTTTCGTTGATTTTTTTCTATTGTTTTTCTCAAGAAAGGATCATGGTGAATAATTCTTTTAATGTACTGTTGAATTCAATTTGCTAGTATCTTGTTGAGAATTTTTGTTGCCATGTTGATCAGGGATATTGGCCTATAATTCTCCTTTTTAGTGGGGTCTTTGGTTTGAGAATCAAGGTAATGCTGGCTTCATAGAATGAGTTTGGAAGCTTTCCTTCCATTTCTATTTTTTGGAACAGTTTGAGAACAATAGGTATTTAGTCTCCTTTAAATGTCTCGTGGAATTCCCCTGGGAAGCCATCTGGCCCAGGACTCTTGTTTGTTGGGAGATTTTTGATTACTGATTCAATTTCTTTGGTGGTTATGGACGTGTTCAAATTTTCTATTTCTTCCTGTTTGAGTTTTGGTAGTGTGTGAGTTTCTAGGACTCTGTCCATTTCTTCCATATTGTCCAGTTTGTTGGCATATAATTCTTCATAGTATTCTCTTATAATTGTATTTCTGTAGTGTTGGTTGTGATCTCCCCTCTTTCATTTGTAACTTTATCTATTTGGGTTCTTTCTTTTTGAGAAGTATGGCAAGAAGTTATCAATTTTTTTGTTTTCTTTTCTTTTATTATTTAAAAGAATAATACATTGAGTTTATTTTTTTGGTGTACAGTTCTACAAATTTTAACCCATGTGTAGATTTTATAACCATCTCCACTGGATACAAAACAATTCTGTCACTCCAAAAACCTCCTTCATGCTGTAAGTCTATGCTCATGCCGTCCCAAACCCCAATGCCTGACAACTACTGATTCTTTATCATTATAATTTTCTTTGAGAATGTTATTTAAATGGAATTATATAGCATTTAACCTTTTGAGACTGGCTTCTTTCACTTAGCAAAATGCCTTTTAGATTTATACAAATTGTTACATGTATCAATAGTTTTTTCCCCCACTTATCATGTATTCTATAAAGTAACCATAGTTTATTTACTCATTGGAGGACATTTATGTTTTAGTGATTATGAGTAGCTCCTTTTAATTTGTACCTAAGTTTTTTTCTCTCTGAGGTAAACACTCAGGAGTGGGATTGCTGTGTCATATGGTAAGCGTATGTGTAACTTCCTAGGAAACTGCTAAACTGTTTTCCAGGGTGACTGTACCATTTTGCATTTCACGAACAGTGTAGGAGAGTTCTGGTTGCTCTGGAACTTCTGAGCACATGGTACTTTTTATTATCACCATTTTAATAGGTATATACAAATATCTCATTGTGGGGCTTTTTAAAATTTAAATTAAAGTTAGTTAACCTACAGTGTAGTCTTTGCTTCAGGAGTAGAACCCAGTGATTCATCTGTTATGTATCACACCCAGTGCTCATCC
Organism: Herpailurus yagouaroundi; assembly: GCF_014898765.1. Taxonomy (NCBI): domain Eukaryota; kingdom Metazoa; phylum Chordata; class Mammalia; order Carnivora; family Felidae; genus Herpailurus; species Herpailurus yagouaroundi. The sequence goes on along the minus strand of NW_024417348.1, from coordinate 21,849 downwards.
CAACAAGTGTCCTCCTTAATGCCCATCACTCATTAGCCTATCCCCCCCACCTGCCTCCCATCCAGCAACCTTCAGTTTGTTCTCTGTATTTAAGAATCTCTTATGGTTTGCCTCCCCCTCTGTTTTTATCTTATTTTTCTTTCCCTTCCTCTATGTTCATCTATTCTGTTTCTTAAATTCCACATATGAATGAAACATATATTTGTCTTTCTCTGACTGATTTACTTCACTTAGCATAATAATTATGGTTTTCCATCCACATTGTTGCAAATGGCAATATTTGTTCTTTTTCATCAAGTAGTATTCCATTGTGTGTGATTATATATACATATAATCTCCACAGACATCCATGACATCCATGTCATCAGTTGATGGACATTTGGACTCTTTCCATAGTTTCCTATTTATTGTTGATAATGCTGCTGTAAACATTGGGGTGCATGTGCTCCTATGAGTCAGCATTTTTGTATCCTTTAGATAAATACCTAGTCGAGCAATTGCTGGATTGTAAGGTAGCTCTATTTTTAATTTTTTGAGGAACCTCCATACTGTTTTCCACAGTGGCTGCACCAGTCTGTATTCCCACCAACAGTGCAAAAGTGTTCCCCTTTCTCTGCATCCACCAACATCTGTTGTCTCCTGAGTTGTTAATTTTAGCCATTCTGACAGATATGAGGTGGTATGTCATTGTGTTTTTGATTTGTATTTCCTTGATGATGAGTGATTTTGAACATCTTTTCATGTGTCTGTTAAGCCATCTGGATGTCTTCTTTGGAAGAATGTTCATTTCTTCTGCCCATTTCTTCACTGGATTATTTGTTTTTTGGGTTTATCAATTTTGTTTGTTTTTTCAAAAGACCAGCTTTTAGGTTCATTAATCTGTTCTACTGGGGTTTTTAATTTTGTTCTGGTATTGTTTATTTCTGCCATAATCTTTATTATTTCCCTTCTTCTGCTGGATTTGGGCTTTATTTGCTGGTCCTTTTCTAGCTCCTTTAGGGGTAAGGTTAGATTTTGTATTTGGGACCTTTCTTGCTTCTTGAGATAGGTCTGAATTGCAATGTACTTTCCTCTTAGGACTGCCTTTGCAACATCCTAAAGGGTTTGGACTGTCATGTTTTCATTTTCATTTGTTCCCATGCATTTTTTAATTTCTCCTTTAATTTTCTGGTTAATCCCTTCATTCTTCAGTAGGATGTTCTTTAACCTGCATGTATTTGAGGGCTTTCCAGATTTTTTCTTGTGGTTGATTTCAAGTTTCATACCGTTGTGATCTGAAAATGTGCATGGTATGATTTCAATTCTTTTATATTTATTGAGGGCTGTTTTGTGACTCAGTATGTGATCTATCTTGGAGAATGTTCCATGTGCACTCGAGAAGAATGTGTATTCTTCTGCTTTAGGATGAAAAGTTCTGAATATATCTGTCAAGTCCATCTGGTCCAGTGTATCATTCAGGGCCATTGTTTCTTTATTTATTTTCTGCTTAGATGATCTGTCCATTGCTGTAAGTGGAATATTAAAGTCACCTGCAATTGCCGTATTCTTATCAATAATATTGCTTATGTTTGTGATTAATTATTTTATATATTTGGGTGCTTTCAAATTGGATGCATAAACATTTATAATTGTTAGCTCTTCTTGATGGATAGACCCTGTAATTATGATATAATACCCTTCTTCATCTCTTGTTACAACATTTAGTATAAAATCTAGTTTGTCTGACTTCTCTAAAGAAGACATCCGGATGGCCAACAGGCACATGAAAAGATGTTCAGCGTCGCTCCTTATCAGGGAAATACAAATCAAAACCACACTCAGGTATCACCTCACGCCAGTCAGAGTGGCCAAAATGAACAAATCAGGAGACTATAGATGCTGGAGAGGATGTGGAGAAACGGGAACCTTCTTGCACTGTTGGTGGGAATGCAAATTGGTGCAGCCGCTCTGGAAAACAGTGTGGAGGTTCCTCAGAAAATTAAAAATAGACCTACCCTATGACCCAGCAATAGCACTGCTAGGAATTTATCCAAGGGACACAGGAGTACTGAATCATAGGGGCACTTGTACCCCAATGTTCATAGCAGCACTCTCAACAATAGCCAAATTATGGAAAGAGCCTAAATGTCCATCAACTGATGAATGGATAAAGAAATTGTGGTTTATATACACAATGGAATACTACGTGGCAATGAGAAAAAATGAAATATGGCCTTTTGTAGCAACGTGGATGGAACTGGAGAGTGTGATGCTAAGTGAAATAAGCCATACAGAGAAAGACAGATACCATATGGTTTCATTCTTATGTGGATCCTGAGAAACTTAACAGGAACCCATGGTGGGGGGAAGGAAAAAAAAAAAGAGGTTAGAGTGGGAGAGAGCCAAAGCATAAGAGACTCTTAAAAACTGAAAACAAACTGAGGGTTGATGGGGGGTGGGAGGGAGGGGAGGGTGGGTGATGGGTATTGAGGAGGGCACCTTTTGGGATGAGCACTGGGTGTTGTATGGAAACCAATTTGACAATAAATTTCATATATAAATTAAAAAAATGTAAAAAAAAAAGAAATAAAGCCTCTATGAACATTAAAAAAATAAAATAAAATAAATAAAATCTAGTTTGTCTGATAAAAGTATGGCTATTCCAGCTTTCTTTTGACTTCCAGTAGCATACCCTAACTTTCAATCTGAAGGTGTCCTCAGGTCTAAAATGGGTGTCTTGTAGGCAGCAAATAAATAGATGGATCTTGGTTTTTATCCATTCTGATACCCTATATCTTTTGATTGGAGCATTTAGTACATTTACACTCAGCGTTATTATTGAAAGATATGGATTTAGTGGTATTGTGTTATCTGTATATTTCATGCTTGTGGTGATGTCTCTGCTCCTTTGTAGTCTTTGCAACATTCCACTCACAGATACACCCTTAGGATCTCTTGTAGGGCTGGTTTAGTGGTGATGAAATCCTTCAGTTTTTATTTGTCTGAGAAAACTTTTATCTCTCCTTCTATTCTGAATAACAACCTTGCTGGATAAAGGATTCTTGGCTTCATATTTTTCCTATTCAGCACATTGAATATTTCTTGCCACTTCCTTCTGGCTTGCCAAGTTTCCGTAGATGGGTCTGCTACAACCCTTATGTGTCTACCCTTGTAGGTTAAGTTCCATTTGTCTCTAGCTGCTTTCAGAATTCTCTCTTTATCTTTGTATTTTGCCAGTTTCATTATGATATGTCATGCTGAAGATTGATTCCTGTTACATCTGAAGGGAGTTCTCTGTGCCTCCTGGATTTCCCTGTCTGTTTCCTTACCCAGATTGGGGAAGTTCTTAGCTATAATTTGCTGCTTTCTTTCTCTTCTTCTGGAACTCCTATGAGATGGATATTATTATGTTTCATTGAATCACTAAGTTCTCTAATTCTTCCCTCGTGTTCTGGAATTTTTTTATCTCTCTTTTTCTCAGCTCCATCTTTTTCCATAATTTTATCTTCTATTTCACTTAATTTCCCTTCTGCTTCTTCAATCGTCACTGTCACCACATCTAGTTTATTTTGTACCTCATTTACGGAATTTCTTAATTCATCATAACTATTGTTTAGTTCCTTGATATCTGCAGCAATAGATTCTCTGCTCTACTCTATGCTTTTTATCAAGCCCAGTGATTAATCTTATGACTATTATTCTAAATTTTGATCAAATATATTGTTTATATCTGTTTTGAGAAATTCCTTAGCTGTCATTTCTTCCTGGAATTTCTTTTGAGGAGAATTTTTCCATTTCATCATCTTGGCTAGTTTTCTGTCCCTTATGTGTTTTAAAAGCTTGTTATGTGTCCTGCACCTGTGAGCACTACTGTATTAAGGAGAGATCATATGCTGTCCAGGGCCTGGCCCTTCAGGAGCTGTGTTTTGGAGTGTGTTGCATGCTGTCTGTTGTTGTGACTCTGATTGCTTCATCTCCCTACTCGTAGTGATGTTTTGGACCCTCCACCAGGTCCTCTTTGATTTGTTCATTGAAGTACCTTGGAAAAAATATTTTCTTACAAAAGAAAAAAGGTGGAGGCAGTGTTGGAAAAGACCATATCCCATACAAAGAGAGAAATGACAGAGGAAGGAAAAAGAAAAGAAAAGAAAAATGATCAGGCAGAGAAACTATACAGCTTAATCCAGAGAGAGAGAGGAAAATAAAGAAGGAGATAGAGAACAGGTATAAAGAGAAAAGATTAAATATGTCTGCTGAAACAAACCAACAGCCGGAATGACCCGACTAGAGAAGGGAAGAAATAAGAAGGAGAAAAGGAAGATATATATTAATATATACTTAAATATATTAATATTAATATTAATATTAATATTAATATATATAAGTATACTTATATTATATATAAGTATAAGTATATTAATATTAATATATACTTATATATATTAATATTAATATATATATTGTATATAAAATAAGAATTAATATATTCTTATATATAAAATAAATAATATATACTTATATATATTAATATTAATATTAATATATATTGTATATAAAATAAGGATTGCCCAAGAATTAAATCAGAAAATGCAAAATCGCTGGGTGCCTTGGAACCCGTGGTAGCACTGACCTGGAGGAGGGGTTGTCTGGATGGTCAGCATCAATCTCATTCATGTAGATACACAGTTACCAGGTGTGGAGGGGCGCGGTTTGGTGTAGGCAGGTCCTGCCTCCACTATGGACATGTTTTCCTTTCCCTGAAGCCCCACCTTGTTGGTGATGGGGAGAAAAATGGCAACAATCCAGTCTCTCCTCAGGGGCGAGAGCGGGCTCTTTTTTTTCCCCACCCACAGTCTCCGGTACCTCCCTGGAGTTCATCTGGGATTCAAACCCAGATGTCTTAACAGGTTCCGCTCTGCACGCACCCGGTTCCAGGGAAGTGCTGCTAGCCCAGCCGATAAATGGCCTCTGGCTAGAGGGCGCAGGTAGGGTCCTTTGTCCTTTGAACCTGCATACCTTCTTCCCACAGCACTCAAGGGAGGGGATTGCTTTCTCCCACTGCGGACTGTGCCTCTGGACTAGTAACTGGGGCGAGGACTGGCTCCCCTCCTCCCCAGGTGCTCACACAGAACAGCTGTCCCCAGTGTGAAGAAAGCCCTGCAGTTAGAGATTGGATCTTTCTCCGTTTTTTTTTCTGATCCCCTCTCCGTGGTTTTTCTCTTGTCCAAATACAGTCCTACACTTCCACACCCTTTCTTTTCCCTTTGTCTCTTCACAGAAGGGGATCCCTCCCCTCCATGCCTATGCAGCCCGTTTGATCTCTCCCAATTTGCAAACACCTATAGCCTGCCAGGTTGTCCCCGTGGGTCCCTGGAGACGTCTCTGTCACTCTGCAGCCGGACTCTTGGAATTCAAAGTCCTCTGGCCTTAACACTGCTGTGTTTGAGGGACGACTTCTCCGTCATGTTGGTGCATCTCCTACTCTGGCTTTCTTTTGACCTCCAGTTCTCCATCCCCTCTCTTGCAATCTGCAGGTATCATTAGGTCTAAAATTAGTCTCTTGTAGGCAGCAGATAGATGGGTCTTGTTTTCTTATCCATTCTGATACACTATATCTTTTTTTTAATGTTTATTTATTCCCTGAGAGACAGAGACCATTGAGCAAGGAAGAGGCAGAGAGAGGGAGACAGAATCCGAAGCAGGTTCCAGGCTCCAAGCTGTCAGCACAGAGCCCGACACAGAGCTCAAACCCACGAACTGTGAGATTATGACCTGAGCCAAAGTCAGACACTCAACCAACTGAACCACCCAGGTGCCCCTACCCTATATCTTTTGATTGGAGCATTTAGTCCATTTACATTCAGAGTTATTATTAAAATATAGGAATTTAGTGCCATTGTGTTATCTCTAGTTGGCATTTCTGATGATGTTCTCTGATATTTTGTAGTCTTTGTTGCTTTGGTCTTCTTTTTTTCCCCACTCAGAGAGTCCCCCTTAGAATTTCTTGCAAGGCTGGTTTAGTGGTCACAAACTCCTATAGTTTTTGTTTGTCTGGGAAACTCTTTATCTCTATTTCTATTCTGAATGGCAACTTTGCTGGATAAAGAATTCTTGGCTGCATATATTTCCCATTCAGCATGTTGAATATTTCCTACCACTGCTTTCTGGCCTGCCAAGTTTCAGTGGACAGGTCTGTGGCTAACCTTATGTGTCTACTCTTGTAGACTTAGAACATTCTCTCCATAGCTGCTTTCAGAATTCTCTTTATCTTTGTATTTTGCAAGTGTCACTATTGTACGTTGTGGTGTTGACCTTTATTTATTGATTTTAAAGGGAGATCTCTGTACCTCTTGTACTTGGAGGCCTGTGTCCCTCCCCAGACTAGGGAAGTTCTGAGCTATAATTTCTTTAAATAAACCTTCTGCCCCTTTTTCTCACTCTTCCTCTTCTGATACTGCTATGATATGGATATTGTTTCATTTCATGGAATCAGTTAGTTCTCTAAGTCTCCCCTCATGCTCTTGTAATTTCTTTTCTCTCTTATTTCACCTTCATTATTTTCCATAATTTTATATTCTATTTCACCTATTCTCTCCTCTGCTTCTGCAATCCTCACTGTCACTGTATCCAGTTTATTTTGCATCTCACTTATATCATTTTTTAATTCATGCTGACTAGTTCTTAGGTCTTGGATCTCTGCAGCAAGGGTTTCTCTGGTGTCTTCTATGCTTTTTTCAAGCCTAGCTAGTAGTCTTATGACTGCTGTTCTAAATTCTTGTTCAGATATATTTCTTATATCTGTTTTGAGCAAGTCCCTGGCTGTGAATTCTTCTTGACCTTTCTTTTGGGGATAATTCCTGTCTTGTCATTTTGGCTAAGTTTCCATCTTTTCATATTTTAAAAACTTGTTATGTTTCCCGTACCTGAATGCACAACTATATTAAAAAATGGTCATATGTTCTCCAGGGCCTGGCATTTCAGGAAGTGTTTCTTTTTTTATGCTGTGTGCCCTCTGCTGTTGCATTTTGGTTGCTCTTTACCATGAGTCAGTTCTCTGCAGAGCTGCTCCTTGCTTCCAGTGGTGGATTATTTGGCTAGTTAAATAACTAGGTGTGCTTTGATTCATTTGTTGATTTAAACCTGGAAAAAAAGGAGTCAGGAAGCCTGATTCCATAAAAAGAGAAAAATAAAGGGAACAATAAAAAACAGGTAATCAAAAAACTATAAGGCTGATTCCAAAGGGGAAAAAAAAGGCAACAAAAAGCAAAAAAAAAAAAAAAAAAAAAAAGCAGAAAAGAAAGAAAAAGAAAAGAATAAAAAAAGCCTGGTCCAAAAACAAGAGAAAAGTAAATGACAAAGAAAAGTAAATGACAAGGAAAAGAAGAAAAGCAAAGCAAAGCAAAGAAAAGAAAAGAAAGGAAAGAAAAGGAACTATGCACCTGATTCCAAAAGAAAAAAAAAAAAGGAGGATAAAAAGACAAAAAAAAAAAGTTGTCTGTTGGTGCCTGGGAGGTGCTGGCTGTGCTGGTCTAGAGGAGAGGCTAGCTGCATTGGCTTAGTCAGTCTTGCACCAGTAAATAAGCAGTTGCCAGGCATGGAGGAGCAAGGTTTGGTGTAAGTGGGTTCCGCCTACATTAGAGGCTGCTGTGTTGCTCTCTGAAGTCCCACTGTGCTGGTATTGGGGGGAAAATGGTGCCACCCCAATCTCTCCCCTGACTGGGGATCTCAACCCCTGCTGTTCAGGCAGTCCTCACAGAATGGCAAGGACAGTTAGCTTGCCCTGCGCCACAAGTCTCCTGTTCTTTTACTTTGGCACTCAGCCTGGATTCAAAATCCAAAGTCTAGGGGCGCCTGGGTGGCGCAGTCGGTTAAGTGTCCGACTTCAGCCAGGTCACGATCTCGCGGTCCATGAGTTCGAGCCCCACATCAGGCTCTGAGCTGATGGCTCAGAGCCTGGAGCCTGTTTCCGATTCTGTGTCTCCCTCTCTCTCTGCCCCTCCCCCATTCATGCTCTGTCTCTCTCTGTCTCAAAAATAAATAAATGTATAAAAAAAAAAGTAAAAAAAAAAACAAACAAAAAAAACCAAAATCCAAAGTCTTAAAGGACTCGGCATGGCATAGATCTGCTCCCGTTCCCCTGGAGTAGAGCCTCGCCACCCTTCTGATGAAAGGCCTTTGGCACCTGCAGGCTCTTTTGTCCCTGAGAAGGCAATAAACCCCCTTCCAAAAAGTACTCTGGGAAGGGGACTGTTCTTTCCAAGTCCACCTGGAGATCTCTACACCATGCTATGCACTCCAGAGCCAGCTCCCTGCTCTCCAGGGGCATGCACCACAGCTCTGCTCTGGAGAAAGTCACATGCTTCCCAAACCTCATTGTTTGAGCTCCAGATGCTGTTTGCAAAAAAGAACTGGGACCCTCAGTACTTCAGTACTTCTTGCTCCCCATTTCGTGGTCCCAGGAGGTTTTCCTGTTATGCTAACTCGATGCAGCACTATCTCAACACCTCCCTTCTTCTCTCCCTTTTGTCCCTCTACAGAAAGGGTTCCCTCCACTCCACAGCAGCACTGTTTTCCTCTCCCCCAATTTACATCCACATACCTCACACTTGCCAAGCTGTCTCCCTCCCACTGTGGAGATCCTTCTGCCACTCCATAGATCAATTTCCTGGGTGTTTCAAGTAATCTGACCTTGAGGTCAGCTTTGTTTGAGGAAGGAGGCAAGTCTAGGGTCCCCCTACATCTCCACCATCTTAACTCCTCCTCCCTCTATTGTTTTTGTTTTCTCTATTTCATTATTACTTGCTTTTATTTATTTACTTTTTTCTGCTAGTTTTGGGTTCAGCTTATCCTTTTTCTAATTTCTTGAACTATAGAAGTATGTTGTTGATTTGGGATCATTCATCTTTTTAATGTACACATTTAAAGCTATAAACTTTCCTTTTAGCACTGCTCATGCTGCATCCCATAAGCTTTGAAATGTTGTATTTTCATTTTAATTTGTCTCAAAGTACTTTCTAATTTCCTTTGTAACTTCTTATTTGACCCATTGGTTATTTATGAATGTGTTAATTTCAATACAATCACGTATTTTCCAGTTCTTTTCATACTATTGATCTCTAGTTTCATTCCATTGTGTCTGAAAGAGATGCTTTGTATTATTTCAGTCTTCTTGAATTTGCTAAGACTTATTTTATGGCCTTACATGCAGTCTATCCTGGAGAATGTTCCATGTGCACTTGTGAAGAACGTATGCTGTTGGGGGAGCATTTTGTATACGTTTGGCCCAATTAATCTATACTGTTGCTCAAGTCCTCTATTTCCTTATTGATCTTTTCTCTGACTGTTGTATCCATCATTGAAAGGTAGGTAGTAAGTTTTCCTACTATTGTGTTGCTATTTCCCTCTTCAATTCTATCAGTTTGCTTCATGTATTTAGAGAGTCTGTAGTTTAGTATTTATAACTGTTATAGTTTCTTGGTGAATTAATCCTTTTATTATTACTTAATGTTTTCCTTGTCTCTTCTGACAGTTTTTGACTTAATGTATATTTTTTCTGGTATTAGAATAGTCATTGCTGCCCTCTTTTTGTTACCATTTTCATGGAATATCGTTTTCCATCCTTTTGCTTTCAACTTATGTATGTCCTTAGATCCAAAGAGAGTCTCTTGTAGACACCATATAGTTGGATCATGTTTTTTTCAATCCATTCAGCCTATCTGTGTCTTATGATTGGGGAAATAAATACATTTAAATTTAAAGTGATAACTGATGGGGAAGGGCTTACTACTGCCATTTTCTTCATTGTTTTCTGTATGCCTTGTAGCTTTTTTGTCCCTACTTTCATTTCTCACTGTCTTCCTCTGTATTTAATTGATGTTTTGTAGTGATATTCTTTGATTACCTTCTCATTTGCTTTTGTGTATATTCTGTAGGTATTTTCCTTGTGGTTATCATTGTAATTACATAAGACATCCTAAAGTTATAGCATTTGTTTTGAGTTGGTAACAGTTTAACTTCAATTACATACAAAAATTTTACTGCTTTACACCTCCACCTTCCCTACTTTATGCTATTGAGATTGCACATCATATCTTTATATATTGTATATTAATTAACATAGATTTGTAGGTTCTTAAAAATATTTTTGTCATGTAAATTCTTATTGTCATGAAATGCACCAAAGTTACAATAGTACAGGTTACTATATTTGTGCATGTATTAAACTTTACTGCAGAACATATTATTTTCATACAGCTTACTATTTTCTTTCTACTATTTTTTTCATTTTAAATTGGACTCCTTTTAGCATTTCTTATACAGCAATTCTAGTGATAATGAACTCCCTCAGCTTTCATTTATCTGGAAAGTCTTAATTTCTCCTTCACTTGTGAAGGACAATTTTTCCAGGTACAGTATTCTTGGTGGACAGTTCCTTTCTTATTTACCTCAGTACTTATAATGTATCATCTCATTCCCTTCTAGCTTACAAAGTTTTGGCTGACAAATCAACTGATAATATTATAAAAAGTTCACTTGCACATGATGAACTGCTTTTCTCTTGATGCTTACAAGATTCTCTCATTGTCTTTGACTTTAGACAATTTGATAATATATCTTACTGTAATTCTTTTTGAATTCATCCTAATTTGAGTTTCTTCAGCTTCTTGAATCTTCATGTCCCTTTCTCTCCTCAGATTTGAGAAGTTTGGGGCCATTATTTTTGCAAGTGAGATCTCTGTCCCTTTCTTTTCTTTCTTGGATTCCCCTCCTACACATATTGCTCTTCTTTATAATGTATCATAAGTCCCATGTGTTCTCCTTACTTTTCTTTATTCTTTTTTCTTCTTGCTATTCTGACTCACTGATTTCAAATGACCTGTCTTCATATTCACTAATTATCTCATCTGCCTGACCAATTCTACTGTTGAACTCCTCTTACAAAGTTTTGAGTTGTTCTTCTATTTTTCAGCTTTAGAATTTCTGCTTTTTAAGTTTTTATCACTTTATTGATGATCTCATTTTGTTCAGATATTTTTTTCCTGTTTCATCAAATTGTCTATCTGTTTTCACTGTTAATTCATTGAGGATCTTTCTTACAGTTATTTTATAAGTCTTTGTCAGACAGCTCATGGATCTGCTTTTTGTTTTAGAGTCAGTTTCTGGAGTTTTGTTCTTTTAATTGGGCCATGTTTCCCTGTTTCTTTGTAGGCCTTGTAATTTTTCCTGAGACTTGATCATTAGAAAAAACAACTATCTCTGCCAGTTGTTGTATACAGGCTTCATCCAGGGGATGACCTTCACTAAAGTCAACCTTGCTGAAAGTTCTAAGACCTTTCATAACTTTTCTGATTTCTTTTACTCTCCCTATCATCTGCCTGTGAAACTGAACCTCTAACTTACTGCTCACCTCTGTTTTCAGCACTTTCTAAATTCTGATGCAAGTCAAGTAAGTTTTCTAATCTCAACAAAGCAGAAATTAGTCCTGGATCATCCCCCTAACAAGCCAGAATGTTGGATACATTGTCTACTTTTGTTTCCATACTAATGAAGGAAAGGGAATAAGGGGGAGTTTCTCCCAGTCGTTTCATGGTATGTCACATAGGCAGATGGGCATGAACAGTACTGCAAAACAACATGAATTTTCCTACCCCTTTAGCAAAAATCCCTTCTTGGTTTTATAATGGCCTGAGTGCCGTATCTTCTCAGTTGATCTCCAGAGTTCTTACAGAGGTATTCTGGTTCGTATATTGCTGTTAACTCAATGTCTGTGTGGCAGAAGGAAGACCTGTAGCTTCCTGGTCAGCCATGTTTCTTACATCACTCTGTAATATACAGTTTTATATCCTGATATTTTTTCTTTCATATAGTGTCATATAAGGTTCCAGAAGTATTCTATCTTACTTACTTAGCCTAACACTTAAAGCTGAACCATTTTTTGAATAATAATACATTTTTAGCAAAAATGTAGAAACTGGGAATGTAAATCCCCCTTCAAAACTTTTTGTATGCTTGTTTCAGAGTCTAAGCTTTTTACTTTGGTTCTCTTAATCAGTATGTCAGATCATTTCTCACCAGGGCTATCCCGTTTTACTGTTGCTACTTGGTAAAATACATTAATAGATGGCACCACAATCTTTTTCCATACACCCTTCCATTTTATTTCTCATTTCCCAGAAGACTAATAACAATAAATGCAAATAACACACATTCATCCTTTACTAAATGCCAGATTTTGTACTAAGTAATGACATAGTAGTAGCTAACTTACTTACCATGCTTATTGGGCCACAGGCATTTCTCCAGGTGTTTTATATATATTTTCATATATTAACTCAATTGTCACAATTATCTTATGAGGCAAAACTGTGACTATTTTGAATGTAAGAGGAAAAAAAATAAGGTGAGTCACCATGAAGTCAAAGTTACTTTCCCTGGACCATAGAATTTAGCACCACAATTCAAATCTTGATTAATCTGACCTCAGATCCTATGCCCCAAACCAATAATGTGTGACTCCATGTTAGGGCTGAAATGAGCACTGGGACAGGACTCAAAAAGTCCAGTGGGCAATGATGGGTGTTGTGTCTGGGAACAACATGCCCTGAGCTCCAGCCTTTTGTCCAAGAGACTCATCACTGCATGCTCTTCCCCTGTACCATCTCTCCTTTCTCTGTCTGTGTGGGAACTATTTCTCTGTGTGGGAACTGTTTGGCTTGAAGATGAAGTAACAGACAAGTTATACATGGAGAGAAAGGAAGGTTTCCAGAGAGGTGCATATTGCCAGGATGAATTCAGGTCCTCAGAGGCTTTTTCCAGTTGTGTTTCATTTTCTTACCAATGATCACCCTCACCTTTCTGGCCCATACATCCATCCCTTGGCTTTTTTGCTCTGCATGTAGGGTATCCATGTCCCTTACTTCCCATCTGCCCTTGATTCCAGGGACAATCATTTCTACCCCCTCTTCTGTCAATATCAACAACTCTCTGGTCCCATTGTTTTTCTGTGTCAAAGAGCCTGTAAAGCACAGCCATATAATTATAAGCATATATTCCAGCAGAGAATATTTTGTATGATAAAGTTTAAAAGTGAAATGTCTGGGTCAAAGTGTAAGAATGACTTTTGAATGGTTGAGCATACTCTAGGAAATCAGACTCTCCTGCACTATTAGTGGAGAAGTATATTGGTGTAAATATCTGTAGGAAATTGTCTCTTATAATTTAAGATATTTATGTGCTTCTTCTAGGAAGCTGTAGAACATGGACACAAATCTTGGAACCACCCTAAATCCCAAGCCATGCTACACTGGGTTATTTGGCCTCCACCATTAGGAATACCTTGTATACAGAAATCTAAGACTTTAAATTTGAAAATCAATTCAAATGTTAAAATGACAAGATTTAAAAAAAAAACAAGAAGGAAAAATTGGCCATATATAATGCATAATACATGAAAAGAAAATGTACATTAGGGTCCAGTTTTCTGTGGCAATGCATTTTCCAACATGATATGAAATATATGTATGTGTAATCTAATTATGCAAATTTAAAACAGATAATATTAACACATGCCCACGTACACGCGCACGCGCGCACACACACACACATTCTTACTTTTCTCTGAGACAAGGACGATAATGGTACCAAAAGGCTTAACACACACAGACATGCATGTAGGTCCAGAACAATCATACTACACATACCACATACTCAGGAAGCTATCTGTGCTGGATTTAAGGGTAACGTCTCCTCATTTCTGTCACCAGTTACAAAACCCTCACTTCCTAAGAAAATCAGTAGTTTTAGCATTAATCAAGAGGGTGGTAATTAGCTCTATTTCTAACTGTACACTAATGAAAAAATACTAATTCTGCATAAGAAAAGTTCAAAAGATGTTAGTTATACAAAAAGGTTATGAAACAGTTCTGCAGCCCATTTTTTATGGAATAAATAGATGTGGGTAGAAATGGTTGAGATGTATGGATTCTCCAAAGTGGCTTTCTTGATCCCAAATCTACATTGTTGTCTACATTCATTTAACAAATACTAATTAAGCCCCATTATATACCAGACACTGACAGCTCAAAGTGACTTCTAATCTGTAAAAACTGTGATCTAAAAAAGATTTGTCCATTTAGTTCAAGACAGATATCTCCACTTGTTCCAAGGCACCTGGACACTCCCCCTCCCAACCCCCAAGCAAGAGTTACTAGATCCTATTCACAAAACATCATCCCTTGTCTGCTCAAAGAAATCTATCCTTGAGGCCCAAAAGTTCACCATTAAATTAGAACCAGCATAGTAGCTAGAGGAATACTTAGGCTGCCGACCAAATACTTAGGAGGCAGACCAAAATGTGAGGATACAATCTCTGTTCTGACACTAACTTGACTGAGAAATCCTGGGAAATGGACTTAATTCCTGTGAGCCTAACATTTGTGGTCTGAGAAGGAATTGTAGATACAGTCATCATGGGGTTTCTGTGAGGAGGTCAAAGAAATCTAATGAGTCTGCCCAACACTGAGCAAATGTTGGCTGCCTCAGGGTAAGTTTTGATTTACTTCTCATCCTGTTCTTTACATACTATAGCAGGGATGCCATTGCCATGTGCTCAGAGGCCTAGCAATGATGTAGGCAGAATTCCAAACTGACACAGGAAGTAGCCATGTGAATACATATGATGTCATAAATGATACTCGCGACCATTTCTCCATGGGAGGGAGGATCAGTTGGTGCTTGGTGGAGCTTGAGGGGTAACTCAGGCAGCCTGGGTGAGAACTACCAGGTGATTTGTGGTTCTCCTGTTATTGCCTTTGATTCTCACAGAGCGACGGCAAGACAGAGATCGTGTTGAGATGAAAACCTTCAGTAAGTGGATATGCGCGTGCACACACGTGTGTGTACACGTGGTCCCTCTGGCTTTTTAATCATGTGCCCACTCTCCTGTGAGATTCCCAAAACAAGGCTATGCCCGAGATTGCTCTGGTATGAATCACCTTGATGAGGGAGGCCTCTGTCCCTGTTTAGGCACCCAACTTAACTGGTCAGTCTGGGGATTGCTGTAGCTGTTAGCTAGCTCACTTTTACACTTTCCCATTGTCGATGTTATTTCTGAAGTAATGTCACTTCTCAAAAATGACTCTGATGCCCCCATACACCATACGTTGACCACAGGCCCTTATTCCTCCTTTTAATATTTAAGTTTTTCCTTTAATTGGTGGATTTTCAGGAAAACCGGTTGGTTTCCTGCCATTCTCCAAGTGTCATCAATAAGGTTCCTCTTTGTTGTTGTTATTGTTTAATATCATTATGAACTTATGGTCTTTTAACATGTTGATGACATCAAACCATTGTTACATTGTTTTGAGCAGAGGAGTCAAATGATTTGACTTATGCTCTGCTGCTGGTGACCTGGACCTGGAAGGCAGTATAATCCAGGAGATAGATAGATGTTGGTGTCTTGGCCAGGGTGGTGGTAATAACGGTGGTGGTAAGAAGTGGCTAGATTCTGGATGTACTGGAGAGAGGGGGTGAAAGAATTTCCTGATCTGTTAGATATGGAGCGTGAGAGAGAGAGCACTCCAGGTTGCTTTCAAGTTTTGAGGACTGAGCCATTGGCATTTCTGGGTCAAATGCTCTATCCATGTTTAATTCCACTTCCAGTGCCACACAGGAAAAGTCCCAAAGGTTGTGAGTAGCAGGATTGTCTTGACAGCAAGGCCACAGAGTGAAAGCAATGACTTCCCAGAGGAGTAAATCTGAGGCCTGGTCATAATTACTACATCAGGGAGCAATCAGCAGTCAACAGATTTTTACTCATAATCGTGCCCTGAGACAGCATGGAGTAATTGAGGTACAAAATGTACAACACACAAACCAAGAGAGCCTTAAATATTAGAATCCAAAAGGAAGCTGGTTTCTACCAGTCTGGTTACCTTAATCCTCCCCCTACTGCCCACCCAAACCACTAGTATTATTATCTGCTGGTACAGTGTTTGAGTTTAACATGGTACAAATAAAATACCTTTAGTGAATCCACTGTGGGAGAGGGAATTGGGACTGATATTTCTGTAGATGCCAGAAAACTCCCAAATCTATAATTTACGTGGTGAATGATATATGTTGGCAGGGAGTATTTGTGGAGGGAGGGGTGAACATCAATACAACTAGGGGTGAATACAGGGTGAAATACCACCAAAACATAGTCTAAGTATACCTGTGGCTACAATGTCCAATAAAGTAGGCATCAGAGCAAAGAAAATTGATAAGAGACAGAAAGAGGCGTTACATAATGATAAAAGGATCAATCCACTGGGGAGTCATGATCCTAAAAGTATATGCAGCAAACAACAGAGCCTCAAAGTACATGAAGCAAAGCCTGATAGAGCTGAAAGAAGAAATAACCACATACATAATTATAGTTGAGACCTCAACACCCGCCACTCAGCAAGGTATAAAATTACTAGAGACAAAACCAGCAAGGATATAGGACATCTGAATAACATAATAAATTAACAGGATCTATATGACATAAATAGAGCACTCCACCCAATGACAGCAGAGTGCATTTTCCCCCCAATGTCGATGTAACATTCATCAATCTAGATCATCTCCTAGACCATCAAACAAACCTCCACAAATTTTATAAGAATTGAAATCACACAGAATACATTATCTGACTATAATGGACCTAAATTAGAAATCAATAATAGAAAAAAAAAGAATCCCTACACACTTGGAAATGGTAGTTGACTTATTCCACGTTGTTATTCAGATACTTGTTATAGAGGAGCTGAGTTTAGAAAGAGTTGTCTTCTCAGCTGAAAGGCATTTCATGCTGGGCAAAAAGAAAGCTCACTCTGGATGTTTCAAACTGAGTATTGTTGACAGCAAGCTGGAGGGAGAGGGACAGCTTAGGAGGCTGTTTACATCAGTCTTTCTTGACGTTAAAGCTTGTACTACACCAGCAAAGGAAACAGCTTGCTGATTGTTAGCGGGATCAGTTTGGTGGCTGATTATATTTGGGAAGCATGAGAGAGATTGCCTCTGTGGTATTGGTGTGGGTGTTAAGCCTGAGAGAAGGCACAATTCAGATGCCTTCCTGGTGTATGGCTGGTTTGCAATCTAACCCATGGATCACACATTGTTTTTATTTGTTTGTTTTTATAAATCCTGTTTCATTCTTTAAAGGGTTCAATATAGTTTCCTCTTCCCCTGCTCCCACTCAGTCACCTCCTTCTCCTCCCCCAAGATTCCTCCCCTGATAGTGCCATCTGTAAAATAAGGTTCTCCTGTCTGGACAAACAGAGGAGTTTCTTTTCTGGGGGTTGTGGGATTGGACCCTTAGGGCAGGTTGGCATTTTGCTTGCCCTACTATGGTGTGAGCCTAAGACATAGTACATGGTAAGTGGACCACTGGTGTATCTTCAAACTTGTATTTCTGTCCCCCTTTTAGAATCCAACGATGGTGGTAACTCACCTCAAGGAAGACAGAGAGTTTGGGGTTCTTTGCGAGGTAATTCTGGCAAGAGTAACCCCCAATATGAACATGGTGGATATGAGCCTCAGCTTTCACACCACCAGGAGGATTATGGAAATGTGATGATGAGGAATGCCCAGGAGTACCCCCAAGTAAGACAGTAAGTGACCATACAGCCTGGTTTGCATGTTGCAACCCCTGGGATTATGCAACTCTTTCACTCTACTTGCTCTTCTTTTCCTTCTCTCACTGGAAAATTGAAGAATGCTCAAAGTGGAATAATGGTTGAGCAATCCTACTTGTAGTCCTGGTGGCAGAGAGGTAAGGGTGTATAAATGAAGACTTTCTTAGCATTTATGGCCACCATTCTCCTCTCCACTTCCCTTCTGCAGAACTTTCTATAGCAACCAACAGAACATGAGGAGAGTGAATTGGCATAATGAAAGCGATATCCATGTTACTGTGTGGAGAGATAGAAAACCTCTGAAGAGAGAAATGAGGGAGAACACACAAGATGGAACCCCAGGGAGCTGGTTCAAGATCACCGTGAGTGTCCTGGCAAGATCTTCATTAGAATATCCTGGAACTTTATCAAAGGAATACCACTTTAAACAACTTTACATCGATTATTTGTAGGAGAGTTTTCCAATGGAGAGAAAGAGGGTTTAGAAAATCCGTATTTTGCACAAAAATAAGAAATAATGCTGGTGGTCCCTTCTTTAAAAGCCCTGTACAGCTCAGTAGAGAGTTGGAAAAGAACACTGTTGGGTCTGTTTTCCAGCTTTAATTCCGTGTTGTCTCTCCTCACTCCCATCCCTTCTTTTCATCTTTAGATTCCCTATGGGGGAAAGTATGAGAAGACATGGCTAGTGAATTCAATCCAGGACCATTGCAGTGTCCCTTTCACTCCAGTGGATGTAAGAGAGGATGGTGAAGCCAGATGAGTGGACACAGGGAAAGAGGGGCTGGGGTGGGGGGAGCCCACTGAGCAGGTAGACTCTATCCTTCAAAATTATTGTTGCCTCCCTCTCCTGTAGTTTCACTATGTGAAAAACCAAGCTCGGTTCTTTGTCCAGGATGCTGGCATTGCCTCTGCATTGAAAGATGTCAGCTACAAGATATGTGATGAGGAGAGCCAAAAGGTATGTGTTGAGGGCATTACCTGTACCTAGTCCCGGGGTGGGAGGACAGGCCAGGGTCTGGTGGTCTTCTTTGGAATCAAGGTTCTTGGTGCTTACCCGAGCACCTCACCTTCCTGCAGATATCGATCTTTGTCAATCCCTCTAATGTACCCTACTCTGTGCGGTATAAGTTGAAGCCAGAAGAAATGAAGCAGCTAAAGGTAATGCAGACTCAAGGCCCGTTGCATGCCCACACCCAGACCCACCTCCTCTTCCTCCAGCCCCCGATTTTCCTATCCCTACCAGAGCCTCAGAGTGGCTTTCTCTGCCTTTCTCTGCAGCTGACCATGCACAAACGCTATGATGTCTCCCATGAAGCTCTTGACCTCCAGAGTCTCCGCTTTGACCCAGGTACAGTTGATAGCAGTAATGCTAGGGCAGGTGAGGGCACAGGGATCTGCCTGGGAGGGAGACTGAGGAATGGTAACGTGGGGAGGGGTTGATGCTGGCCCTGGACCCCTCTCAGCCTTCTGTTTGCCTCCTCTTGGCTTCCTGAAGACTTGGTGGGCCATGATATTGATATAATCCTGAATCGAAGAAGCTGCATGGCTGCCACCCTGCAGATCATTGAAGAGAATTTCCCTAAGGTAAGGCCTTAGTCCCAGTGCTGTTATCAATAGTAGGGGGTGGAACTCATGAGGTGGAGGACAGATTTGTCTCTGAGGCCCTAGATAGTAACTGTCACTCTAACTCTTCTTCACCAAAAGCTGTTGTCCTTGAACTTGAGCAACAACAAACTATACCAGCTGGATGGCCTGTCTGACATTATACAGATGGTCCCCACAGTCAAGATCCTGAACCTCTCCAAAAATGAGGTGGGAAGAGGGAGCCAGATCAAAGTTGGGGGTGACGGTGGGTGATAGTGCTCATCCAAGTGATGACAGTAGGCAAGAGAAGGTACCTATGTAGAAGGGTGGGGGCTGGGGGTGCAAGGGCCCGCGTGTCTCTTTCCCTGGGACTCCTTCCCAGCTTCCTCCCCATATTTCTCAGCTGACCTTGGTGTGGGAGTTAAACAAGATGAAAGGGCTGAAGCTTGAAGAGCTTTGGCTAGAAGGGAACCCTTTGTGCGACACCTTCCCAGACCAGTCCACCTACATAAGGTCAGTGTGAACCTCTGTCACCCTTCTTGGATAACTTCACCCATGGGGTCCTGAACTATCCCTGACAGTGCCCCTCTGCTGGTGGTGGCATCCTTAGTCCTCTGGGAGTATCACAAGCCTTGCCTTCTCTGTTTGTGTCCCTCACCTTCACTTAAAGATCTTTTATCCCTCTGAGCTGCTCACCTCTTTACATGCTCTGGCATCTGTTTCTGACTTTGCACTTAGCTTTCTCTGATACCCACCTATGATGTGCTCCAAGAAGCAGGTCTCCCCCTCCTCACCAGGACCAGGGGTAAGCAGCCTTGAAACAGATGCTGGTGACCTGGACCAAGTAGGCTCCTCCAGCCCTGAGCCTCATGCTGAGACAGGCCTCCCTGCCTCTGTGGTGGTATGGGGCTTTCTTCAACTGTTCTGAGAAGGGCTTTCCTTCTATTAAACGAAATGTCCCCCCATCTGTCCCAGGTTTCCATGGTGGCTTTGTGCCTCAAGGCCCTGGATGGCTTCTTTCATTACATCTATTTCTCTGGCCATATGCCAGGAGCTGAACCTTCTTTGGGAGAAACTAGGGTTCCCTGAGTCAAGGGGCAAGAACTGGACCACTGCCAGTGAACAGAGGGCTTCCCAAGGTAGGAATGGAAAGCAGAGGGCAGAAGTGCTTGAGAAGACAGAAGGACAGGCCTCTCAGAGGCACTGCCCCCTATCCACCTCCCACATATGTCACATCATCCCATCTGGTCGTTCAGAAGAGCCCTGGGTAGCCTGACATGGGTATAATTCCACAGGCAAGGAATCTACTGAGACAGGCACAGGTGCACAGGGGCCATCAGGAGGGAAGGCAGTGACAATTAGAGGGGGACATGGACCCTCAGGCCCATGGTGAGCTGGGGCTTGACCCTCTGCTCCTTCTGGGGAAGGCCTCCTTCTCCTGTATCTGCCTCGTTTCCCATACCCAGCTCCAGCTGAGCTCACACAGGTGACAAAGTTTCAACCAGCATCCAATGGGCCCCCAGCCTAACACCTGCATGTTTTCCATTCCTACCTCAGGTGCCAGGGCCAGCCAGGGCAGATGAAGGAGAGGGCTTCAGCTACAGAGCCATTCCCCCCTTCTTCTCTCTTCCTCCCTGGCCCCCACCAACATAATGGAGCTTTTTTTCCTTTCACTTTGCTTTGCTTTCTCTTCCTCCTTTGTCACTACTCACCTATGTCTCTCTCACCTTTCCCCTCCTCCCCTTACTCCCTCTTCTTTCTTGAACCCCCACCCCCTCCCCCTCCTTCCCTGCCTCCTGGGTCTCGCCTCACTCACCTCTCTGCCCTGGAATTCTGGGACATCCCTGGGAGGTGTCATGATCCTGCAGAATGCTGGGCCCCTAGTGAGGTAGCAGAGCCATGGGTTCCCACTTCATTCCCTCTTCTGTCTGGAGTCTTCAGTGGAGACCTGGAGGAAGGAAGGGAGGCAGGGAGGGGAAGGGAGCCCCAGAGGCTGGGCTCCAAATGTTGCTCCTGGTGGCACTGGAGATGGGAGTCAGGACAGTGTAGGTGGGAGATACCCAGCAGGTAGGTAAGAGAGGAGAGAGAGGGAGAGAGAGAGCAAGAGAGAGAGAGAGAAAGTGATGGAGGGAAGAAGAGCAGTAGGGAATATGAATGTGAAGCTGTGGAGAGAGATTAGGAGGCTATACCTTCAGAGAGTCCATATGGAAGATGTTTAGTGCTCAGCAGAGTAGTGGACCTAAACCTCTTGAAATCAGAGGCTGAAATGGGAAAAGGGGCTTCTGGATGGGCAGAACATATTGGTCTTTGTTTATGGCATCAGTGTTTTAACACAAATGAAGAATTGCAACCCCAGGCTATCAACCACTTCTTTCTATTTTTGGTCTTGGACAGTGCCATCAGGGAATGTTTCCCCAAGTTGTTACATCTGGTAAGTGCCTACACTCATCATTGTCTCTTACTAACATTTATCATCTCCATATCTGCCCTCAAACTCATTGGTCTTGTCTAGATTGCATGTATCCATGACCTTTATGCACTAGGAAACATAGACTCCTGAAAAAGATAAGGATATTCTTCCTGGAAAAAATGTACACACACACACACACACACACACACACACACA
>NW_024417347.1:0-17377 GCF_014898765.1 Herpailurus yagouaroundi | reverse complement strand
CTAAACCCATATCTTTCTATAATAACACTGAATGTAAATGGATTAAATGCGCCAACCAAAAGACATAGGGTATCAGAATGGATAAAAAAACAAGACCCATCTATTTGCTGTCTACAAGAGACTCATTTTAGACCTGAGGACACCTTTAGATTGAGAGTGAGGGGATGGAGAACTATTTATCATGCTACTGGAAGCCAAAAGAAAGCTGGAGTAGCCATACTTATATCAGACAAACTAGACTTTCAATTAAAGGCTGTAACAAGAGATGAAGAAGGACATTATATAATAGTGAC
This sequence comes from Herpailurus yagouaroundi, assembly GCF_014898765.1. Classification (NCBI taxonomy): domain Eukaryota; kingdom Metazoa; phylum Chordata; class Mammalia; order Carnivora; family Felidae; genus Herpailurus; species Herpailurus yagouaroundi. Next base: position 17,084 of record NW_024417347.1, on the reverse strand, counting down.
AGGGTCTATCCATCAGGAAGAGCTAACAATTATAAATGTCTATGCGCCGAATACCGGAGCGCCCAAATATATAAAACAACTACTCATAAACACAAGCAACCTTATTGATAAGAATGTGGTAATTGCAGGGGACTTTAACACCCCACTTACAGAAATAGATAGATCATCTAGACACACGGTCAATAAAGAAACAAGGGCCCTGAATGAGACATTGGATCAGATGGACTTGACAGATATATATAGAACTCTGCATCCCAAAGCAACAGAATATACTTTCATCTCGAGAGCACATGGAACATTCTCCAAGATAGATCATATACTGGGTCACAAAACAGCCCTTCATAAGTTTACAAGAATTGAAATCATACCATGCATACTTTCAGACCACAATGCTATGAAGCTTGAAATCAACCACAAAAAAAAGTCTGGAAAACCTCCAAAAGCATGGAGGTTAAAGAACACCCTACTAACGAATGAGTGGGTCAACCAGGCAATTAGAGAAGAAATTAAAAAATAGATGGAAACAAACGAAAATGAAAATACAACAATCCAAACGCTTTGGGACGCAGCGAAGGCAGTCCTGAGAGGAAAATACATTGCAATCCAGGCCTATCTCAAGAAACAAGAAAAATCCCAAATACAAAATCTAACAGCACACCTAAAGGAAATAGAAGCAGAACAGCAAAGGCAGCCCAAACCCAGCAGAAGAAGAGAAATAATAAAGATCAGAGCAGAAATAAACAATATAGAATCTAAAAAAACTGTAGAGCAGATCAACGAAACCAAGAGTTGGTTTTTTGAAAAAATAAACATAATTGACAAACCTCTAGCCAGGCTTCTCAAAAAGAAAAGGGAGATGACCCAAATAGATAAAATCATGAATGAAAATGGAATTATTACAACCAATCCCTCAGAGATACAAACAATTATCAGGGAATACTATGAAAAATTATATGGCAACAAATTGGACAACCTGGAAGAAATGGACAAATTCCTAAACACCCACACTCTTCCAAAACTCAATCAGGAGGAAATAGAAAGCTTGAACAGACCCATAACCAGCGAAGAAATTGAATCGGTTATCAAAAATCTCCCAACAAATAAGAGTCCAGGACCAGATGGCTTCCCAGGAGAGTTCTACCAGACGTTTAAAGCAGAGATAATACCTATCCTTCTCAAGCTATTCCAAGAAATAGAAAGGGAAGGAAAACTTCCAGACTCATTCTATGAAGACAGTATTACTTTGATTCCTAAACCAGACAGAGACCCAGTAACAAAAGAGAACTACAGGCCAATATCCCTGATGAATATGGATGCCAAAATTCTCAATAAGATACTAGCAAATCGAATTCAACGGCATATAAAAAGAATTGTTCACCATGATCAAGCGGGATTCATTCCTGGGATGCAGGGCTGGTTCAACATTCGCAAATCAATCAACGTGATACATCACATTAACAAAAAAAAAGAGAAAAACCATATGATCCTGTCAATCGATGCAGAAAAGGCCTTTGACAAAATCCAGCACCCTTTCTTAATAAAAACCCTTGAGAAAGTCGGGATAGAAGGAACATACTTAAAGATCATAAAAGCCATTTATGAAAAGCCCACAGCTAACATCATCCTCAATGGGGAAAAACTGAGAGCTTTTTCCCTGAGATCAGGAACACGACAGGGATGCCCACTCTCACCGCTGTTGTTTAACATAGTGCTGGAAGTTCTAGCATCAGCAATCAGACAACAAAAGGAAATCAAAGGCATCAAAATTGGCAAAGATGAAGTCAAGCTTTCGCTTTTTGCAGATGACATGATATTATACGTGGAAAATCCGATAGACTCCACCAAAAGTCTGCTAGAACTGATACATGAATTCAGCAAAGTTGCAGGATACAAGATCAATGTACAGAAATCAGTTGCATTCTTATACACTAACAATGAAGCAACAGAAAGACAAATAAGGAAACTGATCCCATTCACAATTGCACCAAGAAGCATAAAATACCTAGGAATAAATCTAACCAAAGATGTAAAGGATCTGTATGCTAAAAACTATAGAAAGCTTATGAAGGTAATTGAAGAAGATTTAAAGAAATGGAAAGACATTCCCTGCTCATGGATTGGAAGAATAAATATCGTCAAAATGTCAATACTACCCAAAGCTATCTACACATTCAATGCAATCCCAATCAAAATTGCACCAGCATTCTTCTCGAAACTAGAACAAGCAATCCTAAAATTCATATGGAACCACAAAAGGCCCCGAATAGCCAAAGTAATTTTGAAGAAGAAGACCAAAGCAGGAGGCATCCCAATCCCAGACTTTAGCCTCTACTACAAAGCTGTCATCATCAAGACAGCATGGTATTGGCACAAAAACAGACACATAGACCAATGGAATAGACTAGAAACCCCAGAACTAGACCCACAAACGTATGGCCAACTCATCTTTGACAAAGCAGGAAAGAACAGCCAATGGAAAAAAGACAGTCTCTTTAACAAATGGTGCTGGGAGAACTGGACAGCAACATGCAGAAGGTTGAAACTAGACCACTTTCTCACACCATTCACAAAAATAAACTCAAAATGGATCAAGGACCTGAATGTGAGACAGGAAACCATCAAAACCCTAGAGGAGAAAGCAGGAAAAGACCTCTCTGACCTCAGCCGTAGCAATCTCTTACTCGACACATCCCCAAAGGCAAGGGAATTAAAAGCAAAAGTGAATTACTGGGACCTTATGAAGATAAAAACCTTCTGCACAGCAAAGGAAACAACCAACAAAACTAAAAGGCAACCAACGGAATGGGAAAAGATATTTGCAAATGACATATCGGACAAAAGGCTAGTATCCAAAATCTATAAAGAGCTCACCAAACTCCACACCTGAAAAGCAAATAACCCAGTGAAGAAATGGGCAGAAAACATGAATAGACACTTCTCTAAAGAAGACATCCGGATGGCCAACAGGCACATGAAAAGATGTTCAGCGTCGCTCCTTATCAGGGAAATACAAATCAAAACCACACTCAGATATCACCTCACGCCAGTCAGAGTGGCCAAAATGAACAAATCAGGAGACTATAGATGCTGGAGAGGATGTGGAGAAACGGGAACCCTCTTGCACTGTTGGTGGGAATGCAAATTGGTGCAGCCGCTCTGGAAAGCAGTGTGGAGGTTCCTCAGAAAATTAAAAATAGACCTACCCTATGACCCAGCAATAGCACTGCTAGGAATTTATCCAAGGGACACAGGAGTGTTGATGCATAGGGGCACTTGTACCCCAATGTTCATAGCAGCACTCTCAACAATAGCCAAATTATGGAAAGAGCCTAAATGTCCATCAACTGATGAATGGATAAAGAAATTGTGGTTTATATACACTATGGAATACTACGTGGCAATGAGAAAAAATGAAATATGGCCTTTTGTAGCAACGTGGATGGAACTGGAGAGTGTGATGCTAAGTGAAATAAGCCATACAGAGAAAGACAGATACCATATGGTTTCACTCTTATGTGGATCCTGAGAAACTTAACAGGAACCCATGGGGGAGGGGAAGGAAAAAAAAAAAAAGAGGTTAGAGTGGGAGAGAGCCAAAGCATAAGAGACTGTTGAGAACTGAGAGCAAACTGAGGGTTGATGGGGGTGGGAGGGAGGAGAGGGTGGGTGATGGGTATTGAGGAGGGCACCTTTTGGGATGAGCACTGGGTGTTGTATGGAAACCAATTTGACAATAAATTTCATATATAAATAAAAAAAAATGTAGATTCTAATTCAGCAGATCTGAAGTGAGAGTGAAGATTCTGCATTTCACACAAGCTCCCCAATGATGTTATTGCTGCCAGGCTGGGAGCACAGTATGAATGACCAGGCTGGCAAAAGCACTCTGCCTGGATTCAGGTGAGCTGGATTGTCTGCTTTACCATTTCTCTTTTCTCTTTCTTGTGCAACCTTCAAAAATCACATGCCATGTGAGAAACATATGCCCCCTCTCCCTGCCCCTCTGACTTTGTTCCACTTTCCTCCCTCAGCTGTTGTGAATTAGATCATGAATGTAAAATTCTCTGTGAACTATGAAATACCTAGTATAAGTATGTGTGAGCTCTCTCTCTCTCTCTCTCTCTCTCTCTCTCTCTCTTTGGAAAGCTCACTGCGGTAAAGCCTCCCACACACTGTACATTGCAAAAGTGTCTCAATCACAAAAATGGCAACATTAGCAACTAAGACATGCATGAAATGGCTGCAGCGCCATTAAGGTTCTTACAGTTCTCGTTGCCAGGAGTCAGACCGTTTAATCCTCATTAGGACCAATACCATTAACGGAAAGAGTTAGGAGACATAAGTGGCAATAAAACCTGAGCCTTGTTTTCAGGGAAATTGACATTCTTAGCAGAGCTGGGCAGGGTACGGGTTGTTAGGAATGGTGGAATCATCATTAAGCAAGAGCAAGTCAATCACGCTGGAGATGGCAGGCAAGCCTTGTGTCTTCCCAGAAACGGATGCTCTCAGCAGCATGTTCCCATCAGGGCCCCACGACAACACTCTATCCAAAATAAACAGGCATCTTGGGGTTTGCATCTCTGTCCCTGGGATGTGATCCTAGAGTTGTCAAGTAACATGAGATCCAAGAGCTATAGATTCTATGCAAAAAGATCCAGTATAGCCTCACAATAAGGAAAATACACTTTATTTCATTTACTTCATTGACTGGAAAGAAATAAAATAAGGTATGATTTTATCTTATTATGAAGGCTTTGCTACCACTGATGGATGGCTGGATAGACGGATGAATGGGTTAATAAATAAGTGAAAAACTAAGCGAGTGAATAAGTGAAGGAGTGACTGAATAGACATTTGACAGACCCAATCACTTGGGACTTGGTGAATGATGCGGTTACATTTTTAATACGACAGAAACTCCATGAAACCTAAAGTTCCAACCAGTATATGAAGGGTGCAAAAGGTAATAAAAATTAGTCAAATCATATATATCTACATCCAGATTGTGAAAGTGGTAAAGAAGAAAGTGGCAAAAGAATATATTGAAGAGTCTGTGAAGACAGGAACCAAGGCTCTCTGAGCCATGACTATATGTCTAGTACCTAGCACAGTTCTTGACACATAATGGGTGCTTAATAAATACTGTTGAATGAATGAAGGCACAGGCGACTGCAGTAATCGTTCTAAGGTTTTAAAGTATATGAGGATCGCTTGTAGAATACACTCAAAGTTTCCATTACCAAAATTCTGATTCTGTAGGTCTGGAGTTCTTACTTCTTCAGTAACTACTCCTAGATGACTCAGATACACATAAACCTCCCTGAGAAGCGCCAACCAATCATTTATGAAAATGTACTTTTGGATGGCCCTCAAGAGGCACTAGACATGACACATGGCATTCTAAGGTGGATAGTTTAATAGCTCAATATTGAAGCTAGATCTTTGATTTCAGGTTCAAGACTTTGCCTCTGGAATGCTAAATGTGCCAGGCCAGTGGCTGAGCAGACAATTCTGTAAAGACATTACAGTGCAAACTACATTGCATGTTTAGAGATTTCTGTGCCCCACCCTTTTCCAAAATATCAGTTACTACAGATTTTCTTAACCATGCACCAACGTGAGAACCACCTGATGGAGGGGTTTGAAGAAAACCGATACCTGATACGACAGCAAAGTCACAAATCTGGAGACAGGGCTGAGGGATCAGTGTGTAGACAGGTGTCCTCAATACAACCAGCTTGAAGGCCCTGCCTCATCCACACCTACAGCACTCTCAATGCACTAGGCTCCCTTTATATTCTTCCCCATCATTGGTTGTTTTATTTTCTGAAATCTGCTGGATTCAAAGCATTTTATGTCCTGAATTCTGGTTAAAAACAAGGAAAAAGCCCACCGCATTAAAATCAACCAGAGCAGAAATAAACTGGGAATTAATTCATTTTTAAAAACTGCAGTTTCATGTCATTTACTTTTATTTAATAATTTAGTTTGGCAGGACTGTGGCATGTTTTATTGTCATGCAGCTTGGATTTGGGAGGAAGAAAAGTTTTGAAAAGCCAGTTAGTGACCATTGTCTTCCTAGCCTGCCCTTATAGTGACCCCATGGCCAGGGCTGCTATCCTCAAGTGGGAGAGGATAATTCACCAATGCCTAACCTCCCTTTAACAACTAAAAATACATATGTGCATTATATATCTTCTGCTTACTCCAAACAGATTAAGAGAAGTTTACGTTTAATGCAATATATAAAAGAAACATACATTTAGAAGTAGGTGAAGACAATGAAACAAAGAGAGACAGGGCACATCCATGCAAGGGATCCCTATCAGGATCCACTTTCCCCAGGCATCCTACAGGCTCCCAGGACCCGCCCCCCCCCCCCCCACCACCAGGCACACTCAGTCAGTTTAGTCTTTTCCTATTGCTGATTTCTTCATGCCATCTCTGCCTCTCCCCATCAATGCACCACACCCATTTCCCTGCCTCAGATTTGTGCTCTTGCCGTACTCCTCCAGCCCCAGATGCACTGGAATCTCCTGGAGGGCTTATTAAAACCCAGACTACTGGGCTCCTCCACCTGAGTTTTTCATTCAGTAGTTCTGGGATGGAGCCTGAGGACTGGCCTTCCCCACACATTTCCAGGTGATGCTGATGCTGCTGGTCGGGGACCACACTTTGAGACCCACTGCTCTTATGGTCATGATAATCTTCACTCTTTGCATGAAGACAAACTTTCCCCTGATGTACAAGGCCATGTGGTTCTGGCTTCTTTCTTCTTCTTTAGGTCTGTTTAGCAGCACTGTCTCCTAACTCTGTAAGCTCCTACTACAATGTCCTTCACCCAGTATTCCAAGTGAACCATACTCGCTTTGGGGACAAGCCCTCTGCACATGCAGTTTTTTCCCACCATTAATCTCACTGCACAAGCCCTATCCCACCACCATCCTCCACATCCTAATTTCCCTGTTAACTTATGTGTCATTTCCACAGGAAAGCCCTTAGTGCAAATCAGATGTTCTTCTCTTATGCCCCCACAGAACCTGACTCCTTTCCCGTACAACACTTACCTCAATTGATAATTATTCATTCATGAGTGTGATTTGTGGATTAACATCTTTCTCCTCCTCTAGACTCCAAGCTCCATGAGAGTGGGAGCCATGTTTGGTTTTTGTGCATTCAATTATCCTTAGATCTTAACATACTACTTGAGACAGAGGAAATCCATTTACTTTTAATGGAATAAGATTCCATACACTTGCTAATGTTGACCTCACATTTATCTCTAACTTTCCAGCCACAATGTGAAAAAAATCCAACAACACATCAATTATGCAATTCACAGTCTTCATTCCCATTACCCTTAAGTTTTCAAGGAAATCAGATGTTCAGAATTATCACAACCATCTCTGATTCTCAAACTGGGGTGGGAATTGCATGCAACCCAAACACCCTGGTCAGCTAAAAGTAACATAGCATGCACTGACATCATCCCAACTACAAACTCTGTCATTAGAGTCTCGGTTCCTGCCCTTCACTCACTTCCCAGAGGGAGCCAGGGAAAGACTTCCAGAGCACCTCATGGTGGTGACAGTTGGACAGAATATGATACTCTGCAGGTACACTGCTGATGGTGGATGGTCTGGCTTAATCCAGAGTTGATTTAGAGTCCTTAGAGGACGAGGTGGACTCTATAAACTCCAGGCCATATTCCAAGAATATTGTTTCTCTTGCCAAGCCTTTGAAAAATATTGGACCTCACCAGTGTGTTTAAGATTTTACTCCCTGGCAAGTCAGGTGAGGTTATTTTGATTGGGTTCCATTAAAGAGTGGAATCCTCTGCTTTACAAGCCAGCCTAGATGAGAAACCCGAACCTCAGACAAGCTTCCCAGGCCACCTGGGATAGCCAGAATTACATCTACGATCATCTTAATGCTCATATTCCGGCCTCCCTGATCAGCAAGGCTAAAGTTTTCAGGCTCTAAATTTGTTACAGTAAACTACAATGGAAGCACAAAGATTCATGTAGTGGGAATGTGGAGCACAGTAACCTGGGTTCAAACCCTGCCTATACCAATGGCTGACTTGATTAAATTATACAAACCATTTCTAAACACTGGTCTCCTCAACTGGAAACACTAAATGTGTTTTTTAAAAGATGAAGGATAAATAAGATAATATATGTAAAGATAAGATAAAGATAAATAAGATAATATATGCCCAGATTATGAAGTGTAATAAATGTTATTTTTGTTGTTTTCCATGACAACATGGTGAATAGCTTAATCAGCTATTATTTTCATAAACCCAAAGCTTGACAAACTACCACAAAGTGATGTCACAGGAATTTTCATTTGTGAAGCAAAGCAGATTTGAGGCAAAGTCTGGCTACCAGCCTTTGTTCTCATTCCCTCTAATGTCTCGAGACAGACCCAATGGATGCTTTTTAAAATACTAAAATAGAAAAAAGTGATTCCCCAAGGCCTAGTGGATGACGAGGCCAAAAAGGATCAGGCTGCCTATTGCTCACAGTCAGGTGGCAGCGGGGCAAGGCACCCACCTGGGGCCCACCTCAGGGGCTTTTGTTTGTGGCGGAGCCCTACACTGAAGGGTGCTCAGGAACATCTTGTAATTCAGGTATTAACCTGGCTTGCTCAGCTGCCAGATTCTCTCCCCAGTGGTTTCTGCAAAGAGTTTTAAGTTTGTCAGCTCATTTTTCACTTGCAGCATCTAACTCTGGAAATGGCAAATGGTCCTGGGCTGCCCCCAACTCTGATTAGCACACACAGAGCATTTTTTAACAGACTCTTCCATTTTTAATATTGCTTGGACTACCATAGTTAAGCAACACTCACTGGGCATCAGGAGACGTAGTTTTGAGATGATTCTGCCCCTGCAAGAGCATTCAAGGAGAGGGAATGGCATGTGCAAAGTTGCAGGAGCAACTTTGGGGTATGTGGAAAGCATGCAGAAATTCAGTGTGGCTGGAGCCTTTGCAGTTCAAAGGGTGGTGATGGAGAATAAGGTCAGGCAGGGATGCTGGGAACAGACACTAGAGAGCCTTCCTTGTTCTAGGGTTCTTCTTCCTCTCCTAAGCCACAAGAAACTGGAACGTGTAGGATAGACATGGAGGTGTTGGCACAATCAGATTATATTTATGAAATGCCACTCTCACTCTGGCAGACTCTGTGAGGGTGGAGAAAAGATAATGTAGACTCAAGTAAACAAAACACCAGTTAGGATGTTTTGAAGTAGTTGTTGAAGTGATCCAGATTTTAAAATTTTATAGACATATATTTTTATTCTTATGTAAACACCTTAACCACCCCCTAACCACACACATACACACACACACACACACACACACACACACACACACACACCCCATTTAAACAGAGAAATCACAGCGAGGATAAAAAACATTCATTAAATTGAGGAAATGATCCTAAAGAAAAATTGACTGGATGTGGGAAAAAATGCGGGAAATGTGAGCTTTTTCATTTGTTGACTTAGTATATCCTGGTGGATAAGGAAATTATCAGGAGGGAACCTCTAAACAAATGCCTTTCCCTCCAGGGTCTTGGTTTTACAGTTTGTAAGATGAGCAGATTGGAAGACAGAACATTATTGGGGTAATGGAGAAAGCATGACCTCTGCAGCAGCTACCATCACACCCAAGGTGGCCTTCTGACAGCAAGCAACTGCTGTAATTTGGAAGGAAGTTGTTGATTTGAATCTACAGCAAGAAGTCCGTATGCAAATATTTTAAAACCAGGCTTAATGCTTTAGGGCATGTTGCGTTTTTGAATACTAGGAAAAGAACTGAGCTCGATGAAATAATCCCATAAACTGGGATAGATAAACCTGGCTTCTCCTATACCTGGGAATTATTTATTTATTTATTTATTTATTTACTTACTTACTTACTTAATTTCTGAGGTGGGCGGGAGAGGGGCAGAGGGAAAGAGAAGAGAATCTCCTGAGGTGGGGCTTGATCTCACAACTGTGAGATCATGACCTGAACCAAAATCAAGAGTTGGATGGTCATCTGACTGAGCCACCCAGGCACCCCAATGACTGGGCTTTTTAAAGAAAAATTCAACCATTACCCAAAGTGTTGAGTTCTCTGCAGCATATAACCATGAGCTGGTTCTATGTCCTAGATAATTTAGATAATTTTCTCAGCCTTTGTTTTCTTGACTCTAAATGGGGCTACTTATACTGACCTCATCAGACTTCAGTGAGGATAGGATGAGAGAAAGCTAGTAAAATAAGCACCACACAGTTTGAAATATACAAGAAGTCACTTGAAGTTACTCCTTCCATCCTTCTGTTTAGAGGATGCAACCTCGTGTCATGGAATATCTGATGATTTGGTGACAAATAGGCCTATAGTCTGTCTTATGAACCCGAGTAATTTAAATTCCCCTAGCCTCAATGTTCTCATCCATAAAATGGAGCTATGACTATTTATGTTACATGGTTGATGTAGTACAGGCAACAATCTGTTTTTATTTCTCCTTGTTCAACGAATGGTCGCCATAAATTGTATCAGTTGTTACTGAATGAGCTTCCACAGGAGGTAGGGCATGGTTATGGCAGGTTTGCTAAGACAATAACCAATCCAGTAGACAAAAGAACTGTAATGGTCCCTTTAACAGAGTTAATTGGTGATGAATATGTGGGGGAGAGTCCCAAGCTCTAAATCACTGGGAAAGAAGCAATACCTACATTTTCGCTTTTGCACAATTTCTTCCATAACAGGATCCTAACAGTTTAATTAGCATCAAAATATATCTGAGCACTGATCCAATACTATATGGCAGATACAGTAGATTTTGAAAGAAACAGAAAAGGAACAAATAAGAATACATAAACTCTCACCCGCTTATAAGAACGTAATCCACAAGCAAACAAGAGCAAAGAGTTGAATCAGTCTTTCAAGTAACAGTAAGCACATTTGTGGCAATGCACAGAACCCACTTCTTAGCTTTCTTTCTTTTCCTTAGGTGACCAATACTTGCCTTTGCAAAGAGTGAATTCCTCAGTTAGGAATGTACCCAACAATTTTGACTGTTTGAAGAACTAAATCACAGAGTTAACAGAAGATTGTGCTCTCCAAGAAAAGCTCACTCAGAGTCACAAAAAGACACTGAAAATCTACAAAACATGGGCCTCCATTGAGGGAAGCAGAATGCATTTTCTATTTCTAAACAAACTTTAATATTTTTCATCTGGAGATATTTCTATACTGTCAGCAGAAAAAAATCTGCATGTGGTTGTGTATTTATGAGTGAGTTTTATCTCTAAACAGATTTGTAACTAAAAACAGAAATATCTTTTTATGGGAGACAGCTGGTAGGGAGATTAAAGATACACATGAAGGGGAGGGGGGGCTCAAATTAACAAACATTCCTAGACATAGAATGTCTGTGACTATTAGGAATCTTTTAACTTATGACCTAAAAAAATATCTAATACCCACCAGTTTCCCAGGATAGATTTCAGCTTATACGGCATTTAAAGAAAAAAAAAAAATCTTAGTAAGCCTAGTACAGGGCTGTAACTCTTAAAAATCTCAAGGAATCATAGATAACCTATAAATACTATGTGAACATAAAATTCCTAACTATGCATTCCATTTATGGGATTCAGAAAAAAAAATTAACCAGTCAAATCAGGCCAATTCTGGGCTTACTTTTCCCCTCTCAGAATACAAAAAAGATGTGCTTCTGAAAATTTGGATTTGATCTCCAAATTTCAAGCATCCACTACATGTTTGTGCTGGGAGTGCACTGCCATTGCAATAAACTATCCTTGGGTTTATTTTCCAAACGGCACTGGCAAACATGAATTTTCAAACCTTTTTATTGAGGCTGGGTGAAACCCTTTGAATTTTGTAAACCATTCCCCAAATTGGATTTAGGATATTAATGATCAAAACATCTCTGGTTATTTTCATCTTAGTCTAGGAATGGCTTCTAAAATAAATTGCCAGAAGTAAGGCTGGCTTTATCTGAAGCTCTGGTCACTGTCACAGCAACACTGGTGGGAGAGGGTTTGAGAACAATCCCTTTCATGTGGTAAGCTCCACGCCCCCAACTCGAGTCTTATGTGCTTTAAGCTGATTTAATTTCTATAATAGTCTGAATAAGACCCAGGCATAGAGTTGGCTACACTCAATGATTTTAAAGGTAAAACTAAAGTTGCAGTTGTTAAGGTTGGCTGATATACAGGAGAAATTACACACAATCCATCCCTCACACTTCTCCCAGACTAGCTGGGTGTTTCTCAAAATTCCAATATTAAAATTGAATTATATCTTAATTTGTTTGTAAAGGAAATGTATTCCTCTCTCATACAAGGAAAACCAGTATCAAATGCTACCAATGGAAGGTCATGTAAAAAGAAATACAATAATTATAAAATAATGTTAGAAACTGTAGCTTCCTGAATATACTCAGCCTGATGCAGTTGTTTAAAGAGAGGATGGCAACTTTTAATGGATGTTAAAAACAAATTAACAAATAAAGCTGTTGGACTGAATACTGAAAAATGTATACTTTTACACCTTGGAATACTTACTGCAATGGGGTCCTACTCAAGGAACAATCATCTTTAATATCATCAGTGGTTTGTATTCTATGTTTTGGGAAATCCTTCTCTAGTGGGCAGCTGCTACTACCCTACAGAACCCGTATCACTTGATAAGGCACAGCTCTTCAAGAGCTTAGCCGTCATTAGCAACTGGGAGTGGATAAAGTTTAGATTCTTGATTTCTTCATGGCCCATCAACCCTTCCTGCTTCATCTTTTTCATTCCAAGGCTCATAAACGGTGAAGCCTTCCTTTGTTATCATATATCTCCATGTTTTAAATACTATATGTTGCTTCTGTGATCTAGAAAACTCTCCTCAAGACAGTCCTTCCTCCTGCAAACATGACTTTGTGGGATGAGACAACTTCCACTCACTCACTAAGACTCAAAGAACCTTTAGAGGATAAGTTGATGACAGATATTACAAGTGTATTACATATGTAAGGGTATAAAGATATGAGTGGGTATTTTAGCACTGCTTGAAAAAAACAAAAATGGAAGTAATGGCAATATCCATAAATATAAGACTGGCTAGATAACCATGCTTCTTCCTAAAATATAATTTATGAAGTGGCTAAATATAATGGAGTTATATGTATACTTACATGCGAAGATAGCCACCGTGTCTATATACTTTGCTGAGTGCCTCCCTCGCTCTTCACCTGGATTGATCAATTCATCTACTGACTTTTCACAAAATCACTAAGGAATTGCAGTATTACCCCACATTATAGATAAGGAACTTAGGATATAAGAAGGTGAAGTCATTTGCCCAAGGTCTTTCGTTAGTAAAGAGGCATGATGAAACCCTAGGAATTTTAATGCCTTTCATAGTTCTTTTACATTTTAGACTGTACCATAGATCTCAAAGAACATAAAATTCCAACACATCAAATTGTTAACTTCATTTACCTCGGAAGGCATCTAAAATGTACATTTTACATTTTAGACTGTACCATAGATCTCAAAGAACATAAAATTCCAACACATCAAATTGTTAACTTCATTTACCTCGGAAGGCAGTAGCAGATTCATAAGGCACGTCTCTGCACCCCCAACAGGGCACATGGTGTTTGTTCTCATCACCTAATTGCCTGATGCCATTAAGCCCTCATTAGAGGGTAGAGACATGAAAGGGGACATTTATATTGATGCTCTGAGTCCAATATCAGGCTCAGAGTGTTAGTCTGTGAGCCCTGATGTCTGGGACAGAGACCTTCTAAAAGGACTCACTCCAGCAGAACTGGATTTTCATGAATATATCCCTAAGGATCTCACCTGGGCTCACTAGTTCCCTGCCATGATTCCTCACCACTTCCTGCCTCCTCAACCTCTCAGCTTGGCAGTTCTTACACATAGCTGTTTTGCTTTTACCTCTTCTAAGATTTGGGGTTCTTCTTCAGGTTTCCTGAATATCAAAGATCAATTTGTCTTCACTTTTGCAGTGGGGAGATTTCTATTTCTAGAGTAATGCTGAGTCTGGACTATTGTCCTCAATTCAGGATGGGTATCACTGAAGGTGACTACAGCCTGTAGTTTAATCTTTGGATCCCATCTGTCTTTTCAAGGTGAAGCACAGAAATATATTCAAGGGAGCTGTTGATGAAATCACTGAGGTGGGGGCTGGCTTAGTTTTAAGTACATTATAATAACTATTGGCAAATTTATTCTGACAATTTCTCTTTGAAAATGAAAGCTCTGGGCAGTATGACAAGCATTGTGAAGTACCACCTTCTTACTGACAATAATCTAATTATTATTATCATGGTTATTATTCCACAGAGGTTTATTTGCAAACTTTAAATGGCAAGTATTTTTATCCGATTTCCTGCCAGATATCAGATGTCTCTTTCTCTGTCTTGGCTAATAATACTTATAAACATCAATTGGAAATAAGTCTGCCATACTGTGAACATCCCCTTGATACAGAGTGCCAAAAGATGACTGGAAGTCAAAGGATTGAATTAATGGCAACAATATCAGCGGGCTGGATATGGGGCAGATGTTACTACGTTCTTCACATCAGAATCTTTCATATTCTCAAGAAAACATCAAGCTAAAACATAATGACCCCATTTCAGAGGCTGGGACATTAAATATTTGGGAGGTCATGTGATCTGACCAGGGTCATCGGTACGTAGTAGAACCTGTATTCAGACACACACCTTCCTGGCCCCGAACCCCAACATATTGTCTGATTCCAATTTCCATGGCCAAACCAAACTTGCTTTGGTAACCTCCCATCTTTGAAAAGAGTTCCTTTGACAAATTTGAATACTAAGGAAATTCCTCTTTAATTTCTGGATTGTGGCCACCACAAAAGGGTGGGGACATACGGGTAGGAGTTTGCTTTTCTCTCTCCTGACCACAGCTATGCATTTTGGGAGAACCCCAACTTCGGCACTGCACTGCATCAGCCTGCAGCTGTGGGATGTCTTCCAGAAAAGATGTTTATTTTCACTGACCCTTCCTCTCCCACGCTTTAGTTTTATTTTATTTTTTATGGATTTAAGTGTGAACAATCACCATCCACATGAAAACTTCCAGCTGCTTCTGGAGCTCTTAGGAGACCAAAGTCTGAAAGCCATAGTCTGCCCTGCTCTGTTGCCCTTACCCTTCCCTCTCTGAGGAAGAACCCTAAGGACAGGAACAAGTCTGGGAGGGAACAAAGGACAGGGAAAATCCAAGCCAAAGATGCCTCTAGACCCTTGGCCTGTGAGAGGGGCTGGCTGTTGGGATGATGGTCAGACATGGAAAAATCTTTCCCACTCTACTCCCATTTACTTCCCTACTGGTCCTCTTATGAGTCTCAAAACTTGCCTTTAAGCGATTCTCACTTGGTGCAAAGCAAAAGGTCCCAAGATTTCTGTCAGGAGCTGCAACTTTCTACCTGATGAGAAGGGAATGGGACCTACTGGATACATTCCAAGTGTGTGGTATCGCATTATGCACTTTTATAAAACTTTTCTTTTTAACTAAGATAAAATTCACATAACATGCAATTCACCATTTTAAAGCATTCAATGCTGTGCTTTCCAGAACACTCACACTGTTGTGCACTCTGATTTTAGAATATTTCCATCACACCGGCTCACTGAATCCCATCAACAATACCATGAAGCAGGTTTTTTTGTTTGCACTTTACAGATGACAAAACAGAGTCTCAGAGAGAGTGACAAAGGTTATAAAGGTGTGAAGTGGTTTACCCGTGATTTATATACCAGAGTGCCTTACTTCAAAACTCAGCTGAGTCTGTTCACACTGGGGCTGCTCATAGTAAGGTTACTTTATATACAGAGACATTTAAGGCCATAAAAGCTATGATTTACTTCTCATTAAACAACAACAACAACAACAACAACAAACCAGAATATCAGAAGGAGGAGGAACAGTTGGTGGCATCAAGCTTAAAAACTTCTCAGGGAAAAATCAGATACCAGAAGATTGCAATCTATAACTGAGGATGGGGGTTGGAGGGTTATGACTTTGATGTAAACAAAGCAGCAAGTATAAATGAAAAAACAAACAAACAAACAAACAAACAAACAAACAAACAGTAAGAGTTCTCACCAGAAAGTCTACACTTAGGTTGAATCAGTTTCCCACTATTGTTATTTCTGCTATGCCTGCAGAATTCTTCAGTATGCTACTCTTATCCAGATATCAGTAGTTGAGACAACAAACTAAGCAGCTTGCGTAGGGCAAAGCCAGGTGAGTATAGATGGGGGCCACTACTTAGGAACAATGGCTACAAGTGTGACGTCATGCCAAATGTGTGATTACTCAGCATTAGGGAGCATGAACTCAGGCAGTAAAGACAGGCAGCAGGTGAGACCCAAAGATGGAAGACTGATCTCTTGCCTCACAGAGGCTTCAGGCAAAATATTAGAAGAGAAGGACCCCTGAGCAGCCCCTGAGGCCACGCCCAAACTTCTATTACTCAGCAACAAGCTTCCCAGATATTTCCCTCTCTCTCTGTAACATTCTGTCTCTCAGAGGGGCTGCCCCTTCTTCACTGCAGAGCATGGTCCACATGGGTTCCCAGAATAATTCTCATCTCCTCTTCTCATTGGATTGGAGGTGAGAACTGGATGTGGTTCTCCAGAAGGAGTTTCATCTCTCTTTGGATCTAGAGCACTGGCTTCAAAGTCAGAGGCATGGCTTTCTCCTTCTCACTGCTGGTCGGGAAATTCCCTGGGGTTCTCTGTCTCCCATTTTACATCACTTTGGGGTCTGAGGTTTGCAGGTGAGCCATTCTATCTGAGCCCTCATCCTCAAGTCTGTTTCCTCAATGATTCCACCTTCAACCACACACATTCATTTTTTTAAATCCCTTATGCTAAATCCACAGATTTTCCAATTTAAAACAGAATATTTAAAAACACTCCTTCAAAGAACCAACAAAGACATCAATTCTTCCAAAATTTATCTATAGGTTTAATGCAATTCCAAACAAAATCCCACAAATATCTATTTTTTTTTTTTTTTT
>NW_024417346.1:0-2861 GCF_014898765.1 Herpailurus yagouaroundi | reverse complement strand
GCATCACCTCCCCCATGGTCTTCTGCTAAGTTTCTCAGGATCCACACGTGGATGAAAACATATGGTATCTGTCTTTCACCTCCTGACTTATTTCACGTAGCATCATACCCCCCAGTTCCATCCACGTTGCTACAAATGGCCAGCTTTCATTCTTTCTCATTGCCAAGTAGTATTCCATGGTATACATCAACCACAACTTCTTTATCCACTTGTCAGTTGATAGACAGCTAGGCTCTTTCCATAGTTTGGCTGTTGTTGAAAGTAGTGCTATAAACATTGGGGTACATGCGCCCCTATGTCTCAGCACTCTTGTACCCCTTGTGTAAATTCCTAGCAGTGCCATTGCTGGGTCTTAGGGTAGATCTATTTTTAATGATTTGAGGAACCTCCACACTGTTTTCCAGAGCGGCTGCACCCGGATGCATTCCCACCAACAGTGCAAGAGGGTTCCTGTTTCTCCACATCCTCACCAGCATCTATAGTCTTCTAATTGGATCATTGTAGCCACACTGACTGGCATGAGGTGGTATCTCAGTGCGGTTTTGCTTTGCGTTTCCCTGACGAGGAGTGCTGTTGAGCATCCTTTCATGTGTCTCTTGACAATCTGGATGTCTTTTTTAGAACAGTGTCTGTTCAAGCCTTCTCTCCATTTCGTCACTGGATTATTTGTTTTCCAGGTGTGGAGTTGGTGAGTTCTTTTTACAGGTTTAGGATACTAGCCAATTCTTCAGTGTGACTTTTGCACACATCTTTTCCCACTCGGCCCCTTGCCTTTTAGTTTGTTGATTGTATCCTTCATTGTGGAGAAGATTTTTATTTTGATGAGATCGCAATAGTTCATTTTGCTTTTAATTCCCTTGCCTTTGGAGGTGTGTCAGCTAAGAAATTGCTGACACTTAGTTCAAAGAGGATGTTTCCTGCTTTCTCCTCCAGGGTTTAATGGTTTCCTGTCTCACATTCACGTCATTCGTCGATTGTGAGTTTATTTTTGTGAGTGGTATAAGAAATTTGTCTAGTTTCATTCTTCTGCATGTTGATGTTCATTTCTCTTAGCACCATTTGTTAAAGTGACTGTCTTTTTTCCATTGGATATTCTTTCCTGCTTTGTCAAAGATTGTTGGTCATACGTATGTGGGTCCAATTCTGAGGTCTCTAAACTATGCCGTTAAATCTATGTATTTGTTTCTGAGCCAATACCATGCTGTCTAGATGATTATAGCTTTGTGATAAAGGATAAAGTCTGGCATTGTGGTGCCTCTCATTTTGGTTTTCTTCTTCAGTATTGCTTTGGCTATTCAGGGTCTTTTGCGTTTCCATACATATTTTATGATTGTTTTTTCCAGCTTGGAGAAGAGTGCTGATGCAATGTGATTGGTGCTGCATATAATGTGAGGACTGTGTTGGGTCATATTGACTTTACGCCAATATTTATTCTTCTAATCCACGAGCATGGAATGTTTTTTGCTTTCTGTATCTTCTTCAATTTCCTTCACAAGCCTTCTATAGTTTTCAGCATACAGATCTTTTACCTCTCTGGTTAGCTTTAATCCTAAGTATTTTGTGACTCTTGGTGCATTGTAAATGGGATCCGTTTCTTTATTTCTCTTTCTGTTGCTTCATTATTGGTGTATAAAACGGAACCAATTTCTGTACATTGATTTTGTACCCTGCAACATTGCTAAATTCATGTATCAGTGCTAGAGGTCTTTTCATGGAGTCTGTCAGATTTTTCATGTTTAGTGTCATTCCATCTGCAAAAAGTGGAAGTTTGACTTCATCTTTGCAAATGATGATACCTTTAATTTCATTTACTGAGAGAGGGAAGATGGCGGCGTAGGAGAACGCTGGGCTCACCGCGCGTCCTGCTGATCACTTAGATTCCACCTACACCTGCCTAAATAACCGAGAAAACCACCAGAGGATTAGCAGAACGGAGTCGCCAGAGCCAAGCGCAGATGAGAGGTCCACGCAAGAGGGTAGGAAGGGCGGCGAGGTGGTGCCCGCTCCAAGGACTGGTGGGAGGGAGCCGGGGCGGAGGGGCGGCTCGCAGGCCAAGCAGAGCCCCCAAGTCTGGCTTGAAAAAAGCGGAGGGGCCTGATGGACTGTGTTCCCACAGCAAGCACGACTTAGCGTCTTGGAGGTCATAAGTTAACAGCTCTGCTCAGAAAGCGGGAAGGCTGGAGGACAAAGGGAAGGAGAGCTGCTGAGCCCCCGGACGACAGAGCTCAGTTTGGTGGGGAACAAAGGCGCTCCCCAGCGCCATCTCCCCCGACCATCCCCCAGCCAAAATCCCAAAGAGAACCAGTTCCTGTCAGGGAACTTGCTAGCTCAGCTCAAACACCCAACTCTGCGCTTCTGAGGAGCCAAACCTCCAGCAGCGGATCTGACTCCCTCCTGCTGACACAGGGCCCCACCTGAAGTGGATCACCTAAGGAGAAGCAAGCTAAACCTGCCCCTCCTGCCCCTGTGCACCTTGCCTACCCACCCCAGCTAAGACGCCAGATCCCCAGCATCACAAGCCTGGCAGTGTGCAATTAGCCCAGACTGGCCACCCCACCCCACAGTGAATCCCGCCCCTAGGAGAGGGGAAGAGAAGGCACGCACCATTATGACTGTGGCCCCAGTGGTGGGCTGGGGGCACACATCAGGTCTGACTGCGGCTCCGCCCACCAACTCCAGTTATACACCACAGCACAGGGGAAGTTCCCTGCCGTCCTCACCACGGCAGGGACTATCCAAAATGACCAAGCGGAAGAATTCCCCTCAGAAGAATCTCCAGGAAATAACAACAGCTAATGAGCTGATCAAAAAGGTTTTAAATAATATAACAGAAAGTGAATTTAGAATAATAGTCATAAAAT
>NW_024417345.1:0-3564 GCF_014898765.1 Herpailurus yagouaroundi | reverse complement strand
GAGCCCAGGAGGGTCCAGCCTGCCACAAACTGGTAGAGCCGGTTGAAAGTGATATCATCACAGGAGAGTTTGGACACAGACAGGTTAGTGCAGATGCAGTTCTTGATGATGTTCCCTGCACAATATCTGAGTCGGGAAGAAAGGACTGGAACAGGAAGGAAAAAGAGGCCATTCCGGGCCACAACAAATATGGTAGCTTTAACCACAAAATGGTCGGTGATTATGGATGGGTATCGTAGTGGGTGGCAAATGGCCACATAGCGGTCATAGGCCATGACCATGAATGTGCAGGACTCCATGGCAAGGAAGCAATTCATGATGAACATCTGGAGGAAGCAGGCAGAAAAGCTGATGGACCTGAGGTCAAACCAGAAGATGGCCAGGACCTTGGGGATGACAGTCAGGCAGAGCACGATGTCCAGCAGGGAGAGGAGGCTGAGCAGGTAGTACATGGGCTCGTGCAGAGAGGCCTCCAGCTGGATGGTGAGCAGGAGGGTGGCGTTGGCCCCCATGGCCAGGAGGAAAAGGAGGCTGAGGGGCAGAGACAACCAATGCTGCCAACTCTGGTAGTTAGGGAAGCAGATGAGGAGGAATTCGGAGACTGGAGCAGTGGAGTAGTTGCTGGGTGAGGCCATGTAAAGTATTCTGTACAAGTTAAAAATCCAGAGTCCCTTAAAATGTAGGACAAAATACATTAACATAGAAAATATGTGTTCTATATGCAGTAAAATTCAGGTTTCCATGGGTCTCTTAACCTATCTCAATGAAGTTTTTGAATAATCAATATCATCACCATCATCATCATCACCATATCAATATTTGCTGACATTAACTGAACAGTTACCATGTGCTACACATTATGCCGAATGTTTATATTCATTAGCACATTTAGTCCTTTAAATAAACACTTAAGAGTAATAATATTGTTATCCTAATTTTCCAGATAATTAAAAGGAACAAAGAGGGGCAAACTTTTTTGATAAAAATTATACATCCAGTAAGTACTGAAGCCAAGTCTGTGACAAAAGAGTCTGACTCTAAAGTCTCTGCTTGCAGCCACTATACATTGTTTAGCTTCAATAAGCACAATTACTTACTAAGCCCCACTTTCCTTCAGAGTTTAGGACTAGCTTATGGAGAGCTCTGTTCAGCAGAATACATGGAGGTCCTAGAAAATCACAGCCCCCTAATCCATATACTTGGACAGGGCCTGACTTCAGGGTTTCCAATTTTTATTCTTTAGGAAACATTGGAATGGAGGTAGGGCATCCCTTGACTCCACCCAAGAAGAATAATATCTTCTAGTACCAAACAGGATTTCACTTTTTTTTTTAAGTTTATTTATTTATTTCGAGACAGAGAGAGAATGCACAGGAGTGGGGGAAGAGCAGAGACAGAGGGAGAGAGAATCCCAAGTAGGCCTCACATCTAGCATGGAGCCCAATGCAGGGCTCGAACCCACAAATCATAAGATAATGACCTGAGCCGAAAGCAAGAGTCCCACATTCAACCAACTGAGCCACCCAGGTGCCCCAGGATTTCACTTTTAAAAGCACAGTGTTTATCACTCTTACTAGGTTATTTCCTGTGTTTCTCTTTGTGCTTTGTGCTCTCAAGAGTGCTTTCTTTTGTTTGGATTCCTTAGAAAAGTCTTACAGTTTCAGGGGGACATTAAGAGTCTGACTTGGGTTCAGGTCATGATCTCACCATTTGTGAGTTCAAGCCCTGTGTTGGGCTCTGTGCTTGGAGCCTGGAGCCTGGAGCCTGCTTTGGATTCTGTGTCTCCCTCTCTCTCTGCCCCTAGCCCTCTCAAGCTCTATATCTCTCTGTCTCTCAAAAGTAAATAAATGTTTTAAAAATTTTTTAAAAAGAAACGCCTATGTATTTCATATTTTGGTGTACTGAGGATACACCAGTAGGTTCACCAAAGGTAGATTATGAGCTAGATAAATAAGTATGGCTCAAGTATATAAACTTATGCAGGATCTATTTATCTGGTAAGCAGCATTGTCTGTGATTCCTTATAGCCAAAATCCAATTATCCTATCCATATGGAATCTATGATCTGTATGCTCATATACTTTGATTTTTTGTTTCTTTTGTTGGGTACCATCTTATTTACCTCACTACTAAACAAAGAACAGAGTGGCCAAGTACTAAGAAGACTGACAGTAAGGGCTGTCATAGCCAAAGAAGCAGAAGAGTCAGCTAGTTAAGACAGACTAAAAGAAAGAGCTCAGGCAGCAAATAATCAATATAATCAAGTGGGATTATGGACCCTGCTCATCTGTCCTATATGACAAATATCTTCAGAAAGAATAAATTGTGTGAGAGAAGGTATGAGACTAGCTGCCAAAGAATATAAAATCCAAGGAATTTCACTCCAAAAATCCCAGACTTCCCAAATGTAGATTATATAATACACACACACACACACACACACACACACACACTTTCTACTGATTATAGGGCTTTAAAACAAGCCAAGGATTCAGGAGCTAAAACTATAGAAGGAACAATTATGTATCAGTTCTGTCCTTCATTTTCATATGGGATTAGGAAAATGACTCTCAATGTGAATCAGAAATTTAAGAAGGATTGGGGCACCTGGGTGGCTCAGTCAGTTAAGCATCTGACTTCAGCTCAGGTCATGATCTCACAGTTTGTGGGTTCAAGCTCCATGTCAAGCTCTGTGCTGACAGCTCAGACCCTGCTTCTGATTCTGCATCTCCCTCTCTCTCTGCCCCTCCCCCATCGAAAATAAATAAACATTAAAAAATTAAAACAAAAGAAATTTAAAAAGGAAAGAAAACATAGTTATATTTTTAGAAAATGCTTGTCCTTTCCATGAACCTCAAGTTCTATATCCTCAGAGTGACCCACTCTACTTGAATAAGCAAGAAAATACTCAGTGCCTTCCCTGTACCTGGTCTTAATATTACGCATACAAATGTATGGCATGGATTAACCAAACACTGGTATCCTAATTAATAGAGGAAAATTGACTTAACAACCCTTTTAAGACATTATAGTTGTGACTCTAATAAAGTTGATCTTACAAACAGTGGGAAAGAGACAAAAGCACAGATGAATGGAGCAATGTGATATGGTTCAAAGTTGGCCTCCGACAAGTGAATTCCAAGTCTGGCTCTTATACTCATTGTATGATTCTGTGAGTTATTTAAACTCTATGATAGGGGCGCCTGGGTGGCTCAGTCGGTTAAGCAAGTGACTTCGGCTCAGGACATGATCTCATGGTTCAGACTTAGAGCTCACATCAGGCTCTGTGCTGATAGTTCAGAGATGAGAGCCAGCTTCAGATTCTGTGTTTCCCCCTCTCCCTCTCTGCCCCTCCCCCATTCATGCTTGCTCTCTCTCTCTCTCTCTCTCTCTCTCTCAAGAATAACCATTACAAAAATTTAAACTCTATGACATATACATCCCTCATTTATGAAATAGATAAATGACATTTAACTTCAGATGTTGTGGAGAGAAAAAGGGGCTATGATCTCCTGAGGTCCTGTTAGGCCCAGAGACACAAGGAGTTGAGAGCATCAGAGAAGG
>NW_024417344.1:0-1631 GCF_014898765.1 Herpailurus yagouaroundi | reverse complement strand
TGCATAACAAAATGGAAACCACCACAGCTCGGATTGAAGAGGCAGAGGAGAGAATAGGTGAACTAGAAGATAAAGTTATGGAAAAAGAGGAAGCTGAGAAAAAGAGAGATAAAAAAATCCAGGAGTATGAGGGGAAAATTAGAGAACTAAGTGATACACTAAAAAGAAATAATATACGCATAATTGGTATCCCAGAGGAGGAAGAGAGAGGGAAAGGTGCTGAAGGGGTACTTGAAGAAATAATAGCTGAGAACTTCCCTGAAGTGGGGAAGGAAAAAGGCATTGAAATCCAAGAGGCACAGAGAACTCCCTTCAGACGTAACTTGAATCGATCTTCTGCACGACATATCATAGTGAAACTGGCAAAATACAAGGATAAAGAGAAAATTCTGAAAGCAGCAAGGGGTAAACGTGCCCTCACATATAAAGGGAGACCTATAAGACTCGTGACTGATCTCTCTTTTGAAACTTGGCAGGCCAGAAAGAATTGGCACGAGATTTTCAGTGTGCTAGACAGAAAAAATATGCAGCCGAGAATCCTTTATCCAGCAAGTCTGTCATTTAGAATAGAAGGAGAGATAAAGGTCTTCCCAAACAAACAAAAACTGAAGGAATTTGTCACCACTAAACCAGCCCTACAAGAGATCCTAAGGGGGACCCTGTGAGACAAAGTACCAGAGACATCACTACAAGCATAAAACATACAGACATCACAATGACTCTAAACCCATATCTTTCTATAATAACACTGAATGTAAATGGATTAAATGCGCCAACCAAAAGACATAGGGTATCAGAATGGATAAAAAAACAAGACCCATCTATTTGCTGTCTACAAGAGACTCATTTTAGACCTGAGGACACCTTTAGATTGAGAGTGAGGGGATGGAGAACTATTTATCATGCTACTGGAAGCCAAAAGAAAGCTGGAGTAGCCATACTTATATCAGACAAACTAGACTTTAAATTAAAGGCTGTAACAAGAGATGAAGAAGGACATTATATAATAGTGACAGGGTCTATCCATCAGGAAGAGCTAACAATTATAAATGTCTATGCGCCGAATACCGGAGCGCCCAAATATATAAAACAATTACTCATAAACACAAGCAACCTTATTGATAAGAATGTGGTAATTGCAGGGGACTTTAACACCCCACTTACAGAAATGGATAGATCATCTAGACACACGGTCAATAAAGAAACAAGGGCCCTGAATGAGACATTGGATCAGATGGACTTGACAGATATATTTAGAACTCTGCATCCCAAAGCAACAGAATATACTTTCTTCTCGAGTGCACATGGAACATTCTCCAAGATAGATCATATACTGGGTCACAAAACAGCCCTTCATAAGTTTACAAGAACTGAAATCATACCATGCATACTTTCAGACCACAATGCTATGAAGCTTGAAATCAACCACAGAAAAAAGTCTGGAAAACCTCCAAAAGCATGGAGGTTAAAGAACACCCTACTAACGAATGAGTGGGTCAACCAGGCAATTAGAGAAGAAATTAAAAAATATATGGAAACAAACGAAAATGAAAATACAACAATCCAAACGCTTTGGGACGCAGCGAAGGCAGTCCTGAGAGGAAAATACATTGCAATCCAGGCCTATCTCA
>NW_024417343.1:0-2625 GCF_014898765.1 Herpailurus yagouaroundi | reverse complement strand
CCCCACACTATGACACATAATAATTAAAATGTCAATGTTTAAAGATTAATAAAGAATTTCAAAAGATGTAAGGGATAAGCAAAAGTTACCTATGATTTGAAAAACAGATCTCAACAAACAAACACCTAAAGTTGTCACCTGACATTTCAGCATAAATTTGACATGCTGGGAAGGAGTGACAAAGTATCTTCAAAGGCCTGAAAGGATAATCCCAAGACCAAGAAAACTTTACCTGGAAAGATTATCATTAACATTTGAAAAATAAGAGATAGAGGTGCCTAGGAAGATGGCGGCGTAGGAGGACGCTGGGCTCACCGCGCGTCCTGCTGATCACTTAGATTCCACCTACACCTGCCTAAATAACCCAGAAAACCACCAGAGGATTAGCAGAACGGAGTCGCCGGAGCCAAGTGCAGACGAGAGGCCCACGGAAGAGGGTAGGAAGGGCGGCGAGGCTGTGCGCGCTCCACGGACTGGCGGGAGGGAGCAGGGGCAGAGGGGCGCCTCGCCGGCCAAGCAGAGCCCCCAAGTCTGGCTTGCAAAAAGCGGAGAGGCCTGACGGACTGTGTTCCGACAGCAAGCGCGACTTAGCGGCTGGGAGGTCATAAGTTAACAGCTCTGCTCAGAAAGCGGGAAGGCTGGAGGACAAAGGGAAGAAAAGCTGCTGAGCCCCCGGACGACAGAGCTCAGTTTGGTGGGGAACAAAGGCGCTCGCCAGCGCCATCTTCCCCGCCCATCCCCCAGCCAAAATCCCAAAGAGAACCAGTTCCTGCCAGGGAACTTGCTCGCTCAGCGCAAACACCCAACCCTGCGCTTCTGTGGAGCCAAACCTCCGGCAGCGGATCTGACTCCCTCTGCTTCTACAGGGCCCCTCCTGAAGTGGATCACCTAAGGAGAAGCAAGCTAAGCCTGCCCCTCCTGCCCCTGTGCACCTTGCCTACCCACCCCAGCTAAGACGCCAGATCCCCAGCATCACAAGCCTGGCAGTGTGCAAGTAGCCCAGACTGGCCACCCCACCCCACAGTGAATCCCGCCCCTAGGAGAGGGGAAGAGAAGGCACGCACCAGTCTGACTGTGGCCCCAGCGGTGGGCTGGGGGCAGACATCAGGTCTGACTGCGGCTCCGCCCACCAACTCCAGTTATACACCACAGCACAGGGGAAGTGCCCTGCAGGTCCTCACGACGCCAGGGACTATCCAAAGTGACCAAGCGGAAGAATTCCCCTCAGAAGAATCTCCAGGAAATAACAACAGCTAATGAGCTGATCAAAAAGGACTTAAATAATATAACAGAAAGTGAATTTAGAATAATAGTCATAAAATTAATCGCTGGGCTTGAAAACAGTATAGCTGACAGCAGAGAATCTCTTGCTACAGAGATCAAGGGACTAAGGAACAGTCACGAGGAGCTGAAAAACGCTTTAAATGAAATGCATAACAAAATGGAAACCACCACAGCTCGGATTGAAGAGGCAGAGGAGAGAATAGGTGAACTAGAAGATAAAGTTATGGAAAAAGAGGAAGCTGAGAAAAAGAGAGATAAAAAAATCCAGGAGTATGAGGGGAAAATTAGAGAACTAAGTGATACACTAAAAAGAAATAATATACGCATCATTGGTATCCCAGAGGAGGAAGAGAGAGGGAAAGGTGCTGAAGGGGTACTTGAAGAAATAATAGCTGAGAACTTCCCTGAAGTGGGGAAGGAAAAAGGCATTGAAATCCAAGAGGCTCAGAGAACTCCCTTCAGACGTAACTTGAGTCGATCTTCTGCACGACATATCATAGTGAAACTGGCAAAATACAAGGATAAAGAGAAAAGTCTGAAAGCAGCAAGGGGTAAACGTGCCCTCACATATAAAGGGAGACCTATAAGACTCGTGACTGATCTCTCTTTTGAAACTTGGCAGGCCAGAAAGAGTTGGCACGAGATTTTCAGTGTGCTAGACAGAAAAAATATGCAGCCGAGAATCCTTTATCCAGCAAGCCTGTCATTTAGAATAGAAGGAGACATAAAGGTCTTCCCAAACAAACAAAAACTGAAGGAATTTGTCACCACTAAACCAGCCCTACAAGAGATCCTAAGGGGGACCCTGTAGGACAAAGTACCAGAGACATCACTACAAGCATAAAACATACAGACATCA
The DNA here is from genome assembly GCF_014898765.1 of Herpailurus yagouaroundi. Lineage (NCBI taxonomy): Eukaryota > Metazoa > Chordata > Mammalia > Carnivora > Felidae > Herpailurus > Herpailurus yagouaroundi. The sequence continues at coordinate 482 of NW_024417343.1, read as the reverse complement.
CAATGACTCTAAACCCATATCTTTCTATAATAACACTGAATGTAAATGGATTAAATGCGCCAACCAAAAGACATAGGGTATCAGAATGGATAAAAAAACAAGACCCATCTATTTGCTGTCTACAAGAGACTCATTTTAGACCTGAGGACACCTTTAGATTGAGAGTCAGCGGATGGAGAACTATTTATCATGCTACTGGAAGCCAAAAGAAAGCTGGAGTAGCCATACTTATATCAGACAAACTAGACTTTCAATTAAAGGCTGTAACAAGAGATGAAGAAGGACATTATATAATAGTGACAGGGTCTATCCATCAGGAAGAGCTAACAATTATAAATGTCTATGCGCCGAATACCGGAGCGCCCAAATATATAAAACAACTACTCATAAACACAAGCAACCTTATTGATAAGAATGTGGTAATTGCAGGGGACTTTAACACCCCACTTACAGAAATGGATAGATCATCTAGACACACGGTC
>NW_024417342.1:0-4636 GCF_014898765.1 Herpailurus yagouaroundi | reverse complement strand
CAGGACCAGGGTCCTATGAGCGGCTAGTCCTATCCCCCCCCCCCCCCCCCCCCCTCGTCTCTGCCCAAACCAAGGGGAATTTTTGTAGCCATCTGTCTATATTATTCTCTCTCAGGAGCACCTCCTGGTGGAGGCGGTATTCATCCTCCAGTTTCATGGTCAGGACCTGGATGGGGTGGCCCTTGCCATCGGTGACCTGAGGCCCCCCTTGTCTGAAAGTTATCTGAGCTCCAATCTTGATCAGTAAGTCCAGTCCTCACAGTGAGTAGGGGCATTCTGGTATTACCATAAAGGAGTGGGATACCCGGCCCGTTCCCAAATCTACTGTTCTTTGGGTAGTCCATGAATACTGGCTCATACCAGTTGTCCATTGTACCCAGGACTTCTTGCTGGCTAGTTTTCCTTGTGGGGTGCGGAGGACCGAATGTTGTGCTCCGGTGTCGACAAGGAAGTCAACAGGGGTCCCCTCCACTTTAAGAGTTACCCTGGGTTCAGGGAGAGGGTCCGAACCCCAACTCCCCTAATCACTTAGTTCATCCAGCTCTAGGACTTTTACTCGATCAGTCTTGCTTCCCTTCCCGGCGGCCTTTTTCGGACAATCTCGGGCCCAATGCCCTATCTCCTTGCAGTATGCGCACTGATCTTTCTGCAGCCTCTGCTTCCCCTCTTTGGTGGTTCCTTTGCCTTTTCTTGTGTCATCTGCCAGCTGCCGGAGACGGCGGTCTCGTTCCTCGGGGGAGTCAGCAGTGGTAGTTAGTAGTATTCTGGCCAGGTCTTGAGTCTGCTTACTGCTGGCAGCCACCATGGCGCGAGCCTGCTTGTCCTCAGGAAGCTCCCGGTTATTATATACATTTTTGGCTACCACCAGTAAGTCCTGCAGACTTTTTCCTCCTAGTCTATCTATTTTCTGTAATTTCCTCCTAATGTCTATGGCCGATTGGTTTACAAAGGCCATGATAACAGCTGCCTTGCTTTCTGGAGCCTCTGGATCCATGGGGGTATAGGTACGGAATGCCTCCATGATCCGTTCTAAAAAGGCAGCCAGAGGGGGATCCCGGGAAGATGGCAGCGTAGGAGGACGCTGGGCTCACCGCGCGTCCTGCTGATCACTTAGATTCCATCTACACCTGCCTAAATAACCCAGAAAACCGCCAGAAGACTAGCAGAACGGAGTCTCCAGAGCCAAGTGCAGACGAGAGGCCCATGGAAAAGGGTAGGAAGGGTGGAGAGGTGGTGCGCGCTTTATGGGCTGGCGGGAGAGAGCCGGGGCGGAGGGGCTGCCTGCCGGCCAAGCAGAGCCCCCGAGTCTGGCTTGCAAAAGCGGAGGGGCTGGACAGAGTGTGTTCCGACAATAAGCGGGACTTGACATCTGAAATGTTATAAGCTAACAGCTCTGCTCAGAGAAGGGGAGGGCTAGAGGACAACGGAAGGGAGAGTTGTTGAGCCCTGATGACAGAGCTCAGATTGGCAGGGAACAAAGGTGCTCTCCAGCGCCATCTTCCTCGCCCATCCCCCAGCCAAAATCCCAAAGGGAACCAGTTCCTGCCAGGGAACTGGCTTGCACCGCACAAACACCCAACGCTATGCTTCTGCGGATCCATCCTTCCAGCGGGTCTGACTCCCTCCCGGTGCCACAGGGCCCCTCCCGAAGCAGATCTCCGAAGGAAAAGCGAGCTGAACCTACCCCTCGTGCCCCTGTGCACCTTGCCGATACAACCCAGCTAATACGCCAGATCCCCAGCACCACAAGCCTGGCAGTGTGCAAGTAGCCCAGATGGGCCACGCCACCCCACAGTGAATCCTGCCCCTAGGAGAGGGGAAGAGAAGGCACACACCAGTCTGACTGTGGCCCCAGCGGTGGGCTGGGGGCAGACATCAGGTCTGACTGCGGCCCCACCCACCAACGCAAGTTATTCAAGACAGCACAGGGGAAGTGCCCCACAGTCCTGCACCACTCCAGGGACTATCCAAAATGACGAAACAGAAGAATTCCCCTCAGAAAAACGTCGAGGAAATAACAACAGCTAACGAACTGATCAAAAATTATTTAAACAATATAACAGAAAGTAAATTTAGAATAATAGTCATAAAATTAATCCCTGGGCTTGAAAACAGTATAAAGGACAGCACAGAATCTCTTGCTACAGAGATCAAGGGACTAAGGAACAGCCAGGAGGAGCTAAAAAATGCTATCAATGAACTGCAAAATAAAATGGAGACAACTACAGCTCTGATTGAAGAGGCAGAGGAGAGAATAGGTGAACTAGAAGATAAAATTATGGAAAAAGAAGAAGCTGGGAAAAAGAGAGATAAAAATATCCCGGAGTATGAGTGGAAAATGAGAGAACTAAGTGATGCACTAAAGAGAAATAATATTCGCATAATTGGTATTCCAGAGGAGGAAGAGAGAGGGAAAGGTGCTGAATGTGTACTTGAAGAAATAATAGCTGAGAACTTCCTGGATCTGGGGAGGGAAAAAGGCATTGAAATCCAAGAGGCACAGAGAACTCCCTTCAGACATAACTTGAATCGATCTTCTGCACGACATATCATAGTGAAACTGGCAAAATACAAGGATAAAGAGAAAATTCTGAAAGCAGCTAGAGATAAACACACTCTAACATATAAAGGGAGACCCATAAGACTCATGACGGATCTCTCCACTGAAACTTGACAGGCCAGAAAGGAATGGCAGGAGATCTTCAATGTGATGAACAGAAAAAATATGCAGCCGAGAATCCTTTATCCAACAAGTCTGTCATTTAGAATAGAAGGAGAATAAAGGTCTTCCCAAACAAAAACTGAAGGAATTCGTCACCACTAAACCAGCCCTACAAGAGATCCTAAGGGGGATCCTGTGAGACAAAGTACCAGAGACATCACTACAAGCATGAAACCTACAGACATCACAATGACTCTAAACCCATATCTTTCTATACTAACACTGAATGTAAATGGACTAAATGCGCCAACCAAAAGACACAGGGTATCAGAATGGATAAAAACACAAGACCCATCTATTTGCTTCTACAAGAGACTCATTTTAGACCTGAGGACACCTTCAGATTGAGAGTGAGGGGATGGAGAACCATTTATCATGCCACTTGAAGTCAAAAGAAAGCTGGAGTAGCCATACTTGTATCAGACAAACTACACTTTAAATTAAAGGCTGTAACAAGAGATGAAGAAGGGCATTATATAATAATCACAGGGTCTATCCACCAGGAAGAGCTAACAATAACAAATGTCTATGCACCGAATACAGGAGCCCCCAAATATAGAAAACAATTACTCACAAACATAAGCAACCTTATTGATAAGAATGTGGTAATTGCAGGGGACTTTAACACCCCACTTACAGAAATGGATAGATCATCTAGACACATGGTCAATAAAGAAACAAGGGCCCTGAATGAGACATTATTTCAGATGGACTTGACAGATATATTTACTCTGCATCCCAAAGCAACAGAATATACTTTCTTCTTGAGTGCACATGGAACATTCTCCAAGATAGATCACATACTGGGTCACAAAACAGCCCTTCAGAAGTATACAAGACTTCAAATCATACCATGCATACTTTCAGACCACAATGCTATGAAGCTTGAAATCAACCACAGAAAAAAGTCTGGAAAACCTCCAAAAGCATGGAGGTTAAAGAACACCCTACTAAAGAATGAGTGGGTCAACCAGGCAATTCGAGAAGAAATTAAAAAATATATGGAAACAAACGAAAATGAAAATACAACAATCCAAACGCTTTGGGACGCAGCGAAGGCAGTCCTGAGAGGAAAATACATAGCAATCCAGGCCTATCTCAAGAAACAAGAAAAATCCCAAATACAAAATCTAACAGCACACCTAAAGGAAATAGAAGCAGAACAGCAAAGGCAGCCTAAACCCAGCAGAAGAAGAGAAATAATAAAGATCAGAGCAGAAATAAACAATATAGAATCTAAAAAAACTGTAGAGCAGATCAACGAAACCAAGAGTTGGTTTTTTGAAAAAATAAACAAAATTGACAAACCTCTAGCCAGGCTTCTCAAAAAGAAAAGGGAGATGACCCAAATAGATAAAATCATGAATGAAAGTGGAATGATTACAACCAATCCCTCAGAGATACAAACAATTATCAGGGAATACTATGAAAAATTATATGCCAACAAACTGGACAACCTGGAAGAAATGGACAAATTCCTGAACACCCACACTCTTCCAAAACTCAATCAGGAGGAAATAGAAAGCTTGAACAGACCCATAACCAGCGAAGAAATTGAATCGGTTATCAAAAATCTCCCAACAAATAAGAGTCCAGGACCAGATGGCTTCCCAGGGGAGTTCTACCAGACGTTTAAAGCAGAGATAATACCTATCCTTCTCAAGGTATTCCAAGAAATAGAAAGGGAAGGAAAACTTCCAGACTCATTCTATGAAGCCAGTATGACTTTGATTCCTAAACCAGACAGAGACCCAGTAAAAAAAGAGAACTACAGGCCAATATCCCTGATGAATATGGATGCAAAAATTCTCATTAAGATACTAGCAAATTGATTTCAACGGCATATAAAAAGAATTATTCACCATGATCAAGTGGGATTCATTCCTGGGATGCAGGGCTGGTTCAACATTCGCA
>NW_024417341.1:0-3117 GCF_014898765.1 Herpailurus yagouaroundi | reverse complement strand
GTTGAACTGATCCCATCTGTGACTTGGGGGATGGTGAGGGAAAGGAGTAAGCACTGACCAAATTAAAAAAATCAACACATCCCATTCCCGCTCTAAATAATTTTTAGAGATAATCACCTAATTCATAAGCCAATAGAATTAACAAGACCATGAAACTTTTATTTGTGCTAAAAATAAAAGGGAAGAGAATTCACTCTTTCCTGCTATCTTTAGTCTAGAAGCATGTAATCTTGAGAATAGTTAGACAAAAGGGCCTACAGAGAAGAGTGCTCTTAGTGAAGGAAAGGAGATAAGAGCCTGGTTCTTATCACATTTTTGTGCCTTGATCAAGCCTTGCCTGAAGCTAGTTACCTCTGGACTTCTTACTTTGGTCAGCCAATATACTCCTTTTTTAATATACCAAGTTGAAAATGAACTTTTGGGACCTCATCAAAATAAAAAGCTTCTGCACAGCAAAGGAAACAATTAGCACAACTAAAAGGCAGCCGATGGAATGGGAGAAGATATTTGCAAATGACATATCAGATAAAGGGTTAGTATCCAAAATCTATAAAGAACTTATCAGACTCAACACACACACACACAATAATCCAGTGAAGAAATGGGAAGAAACCATGAATAGACACTTCTCTAAAGAAGATATCCAGATGGCACACACATGTAAAAATGATCAACATCACTCATCAGGCAAACAGAAATCAAAACCACAATGAGATACCACCTCACACCTGTCAATGTAGAATGGCTAACACTAACAACTCAGGCAACAACAGATGTTGGTGAGGATGCGGAGAAAGAGGATCTCTTTTGCACTGCTGGTGGGAATGCAAACTGGTGCAGCCACTCTGGAAAACAGTATGGAGGTTCCTCAAAAAATTAAAAGTAGAACTACCCTACGACCCAGCAGTTACACTATTAGGTGTTTATCCAAAGGATACAAGTGTGCTGTTTCGAAGGGGCACATGCACCCCTATGTTTATAGCAGTACTATCAATAGAAAAAGTATGGAAAAAGTCCAAATGTCCATTGATGGATGAATGGATAAAGAAGAGGTGGTATACATATACAATGGAGTATTATTCTCCAATAAAAAAGAATGAAATCTTGCCATTGCAATGATGTGGATGGAACTAGAGTGTATTATGCTAAGTGAAATTAGAGAAAGATAAATCTCATATGACTGAAGTCATATGAAGAATTTAAGATACAAAACAGATAAACTTAAGGGAAGGGAAGCAAAAATAATATTAAAAACAGGGAAGGGGACAAAACATAAGAGACTAAAATATAGAGAACAAACAGAGGGTTGTTGGAGGGGTTGTGGGAAGGGGAATGGGCTAAATGGGTAAGGGGCTTAAGGAATCTACTCCTGAAGTCATTGTTGTACTATATGTTAACTGGATGTAAACTAAAAAAAATAATAAATTAATTAAAAAATAAAATAAAATTCTAAGTTGAGTTCGGTTTGTGTTACTTAAAGTGGAAAATATCCTATTTAGTATACCTTCATTGTAGGTGAGATCACAGCCATGTGCACATTTTCCTAATATACAATGATTTTTTTATGAATGTCTTCCCTAGTAGCCTATAAAGTTTTGAAGGCAGGGGCTGAGACTTATTCACCTTTGAAGTTATCTGAGCAGAGTGTCTTGTATACACTAGGCATCCAGTAAGTCCTTTTTGAAACGATAACTGAATACATAAATTCCAAACAACCCAGCTGTGTGAAGTTAATGCTGCAATAGCTGTGACAGAAAAGATATGCTAAGAACCTGGGCAGTAATTTCCTCTTTATAATCAGAAACAAGGCTATTTTATGTCAATTGACTGCTGTTCTTCAAACACAAGAGCCACATTAGAGCTGTAGGACTACACAGCCAAATACTGAGAAATAATCTGTTACTGAGGACACACAACACTTTTTGATGCTTATGTCCCAAAAAGCAGAGGTAATATTAAAGTCACCCTGTCTCATCAGTGTCCTGCAAACAGGAGGCAGCTAACTCAAGAACGTTAAAAATCTTGGGGCGCCTGGGTGGCGCAGTCGGTTAAGCGTCCGACTTCAGCCAGGTCACGATCTTGCAGTCCGTGAGTTTGAGCCCCGCGTCAGGCTCTGGGCTGATGGCTCAGAGCCTGGAGCCTGTTTCCGATTCTGTGTCTCCCTCTCTCTCTGCCCCTCCCCCGTTCATGCTCTGTCTCTCTCTGTCCCAAAAATAAATAAAATGTTGAAAAAAAAATTTTTTTTAATCTTTATTATTTCCCTTATTCTGCTGGCATTGAGCTTTATTTGCTCTTCTTTTTCCAACTCTTTTATGTGTGAGATTTGGTTGTGTACATGAGACTTTCCTTCTTTCTTGAGGAATGCCTGGATTGTTATATATTTCCCTCTTATTAGCGCCTGGCCACATAGTAAAGATTTTGGACTGTCATGTTTTCATTTTCATTGGCTTCCATGTATTTTTTAAATTGATTCTTTTATTTATTACTCTTTAATTTCCTGGTTGTCCAATGTATTCTTTAGTCAGATGTTCTTTAATCTCCATGTATTGGTGGTCTTTCCCATTTTTTTTTCCTTCAGTTGACGTCAGGTTTCATAGCACTGTGGTCTGAATATAAGAGGGCTGATTTGTGACATAGTATAATCTACTCTGGAAATGTTCCATGTGCATTCAAAAAGAGTGTGTGTTTTGCTGCTTTAGGGTGAAATGCTCTGAATATATCTAAGTCCATGTGGTCTAGTGTGTCATTCAAAGCCATTGTTTCTTTGTTGATCTTCTGCTAAGATGATCTATCTTTTGATATAAGTGGGGTGTTGAAGTTCTTTACTATTATTGTATTATTATCAATATGTTTCTTTAAGTTTGTTATTAATTGGTTTATATAATTGGCTGTACCTAACTGGGGGCATAAATATTAACAATTGTTAGGTCTTCTTCTTTGATAGACTTCTTAATTATGACATAAGACTTTCCTTGTTTTTTTTTTTCAACGTTTATTTATTTTTGGGACAGAGAGAGACAGAGCATGAACAGGGAAGGGGCAGAGAGAGAGGGAGACACAGAATCAGAAACAGGCTCCAGGCTCTGAGCCATCAGCCCAGAGCCCGACGCGGGGCTC
>NW_024417340.1:0-1664 GCF_014898765.1 Herpailurus yagouaroundi | reverse complement strand
ATGAAATATATGTTGTATTTTGTACCTACAGTTCATGTTCCTCCCCACTAGAGAAATGATAGTAAACTAAATATTATTTTCTTCACTTTGCCTTTTTTTTTTTTTTTTTTTTTTTTTTTTGCTTAATGAAATATCCTGGAGATCTCTCCATCCCGGCATAGAGAGGTATTTCTTATTCCTTTCTACAGTTGGATAGTACATTGCTGTGTGTATATAACTTAGTTTATTCAACCAGACTCCTACTGGTGGGCATTGGGTGGATTTTTTGTCTTTAATTATTAGAAATAGTGACACAGAGAATAAACATATGCCTAATCTCTTCCTGTGTTTTTGTCAGTGTAGCTCTGGGACATAAGGAAGGGGAACTTCTTCCTCTACACTTCAAGGTCTTCCAGCTGCACTAAGAATTACATTCACTTGAGGCAGATTAACAAGAGAAAAAAAAGCACTGTGCACAGATGATCAGTAATGAAACTAAGATGAAGAGAAATGACGAAGGCAGGCAGTTTTTATACTTTTTAGGCAAAGAGACGATGGATCTGTGAGGGATTGATAAAACAAGGAAAACTTAACTTTGGGAGCATCTGTTAGGGAGGAATTCCAAAGAGACTTTGGGCTGGGGTGGTAAATTAGTAGAAAGTAGTAGGCTGTTTATATAGTCTTCTTGGCTCTAAATGGAATACTACGTGGCAATGAGAAAAAATGAAATATGGCCTTTTGTAGCAACGTGGATGGAACTGGAGAATGTGATGCTGAGTGAAATAAGCCATACAGAGAAAGACAGATACCATATGGTTTCACTCTTATGTGGATCCTGAGAAACTTAGCAGGAACCCATGGGGGACGGGAAGAAAAAAAAAAAAAAAAAGAGTTTAGAGTGGGAGAGAGCCAAAGCATAAGAGACTGTTGAGAACTGAGAGCAAACTGAGGGTTGATGGGGGGTGGGAGGGAGGAGAGGGTGGGTGATGGGTATTGAGGAGGGCACCTTTTGGGATGAGCACTGGGTGTTGTATGGAAACCAATTTGACAATAAATTTCATATATAAAATAAATAAATAAATAAATAAATAAATAAATCTCCCATCCCTGGTCATAAGGGTGTCTCTTTACCTCCTGGGACAGGAAGGACACCTTTTACACGGGAGAATTTGTTTCCTGCTTGCAGGAGGACAGAAGAGGGTCTTAGTAATCTTCCCACATAGGTTGTATCTTAAGTTACTTTCACTTAAAATAGTCAGTATGCTGGGGTGCCTGGGTGTCTCAGTCGGTTGAGAGTCCGTCTTCGCTCAGGTCATGATCTCACAGTTCGTGGGTTCGAGCCCTTCAGGCTCTGTGCTAACAGCTTGTTGGGAGCCTGGAGCCTGCTTCAGATTCTGTGTCTCCTTCTCTCTCTGCCCCTCCCCTGTTCATGCTTTCTCTCACTCTGTTTCTCCAAAACAAATAAATGTAAAAAAATTAAAAAGAAATAGTATGCCAAAATTGCACGTTTAGGAGTGAGCTGCCCTGAGCACTACAGGCATAAGTCCTAAAATTGGGACTCAGAATCCAATAAATGTATATGTAATTTGTACGATATTGCCAACTTCTCCTCTGTAGGTTTTAGACTGTTTTTCAATTTCATTAGCCATGGAGAAGAGAACCTGTTTCCTCTAAACCTTTACTGA
>NW_024417339.1:0-3218 GCF_014898765.1 Herpailurus yagouaroundi | reverse complement strand
AATAAAAGATAGTCAAATACTGGAGATAATCAATAGAGAAATCAAAACATGGTTCTTTGAAACTATCAATAAAGGTAAAGAACCCCTAACTAGGCTATCCAAGAAAAAAGGTAGGCACAAATGGCTCATATCAAAAATGAAAGAGACATAACCGCTCCCGATTCCATGAACATCAAGAGGATAATGGAAAATATTATGAATGACTCTATGCCCCCAAATTTCATAACTTATATGAACCAGATCGATTATTTAAAAGACGCACACGATGGGGCACCTGGGTGGCTCAGTCAGTAAATGTCTGACTCAGCTCAGGGCATAATCTCCTGGTCCGTGGGTTTGAGCCCCGTGTCAGGCTCTGTGCTAACATCTCAGAGCCTGGGACCTGCTTCAGATTCTGTGTCTCCCTCTCTCTCTGCCCCTTCCCAACTCCCACTCTACAGCTCTCTCTCAGAAATAAATGAAAACATCTTAGAAAAATATAGAAAACAAATAAAAGACACACACTACTAAAACCCACATAAGGAAACAAAGATTATATGGATAGGCCTATATTTATTAAGTAAATAGAGTCAAGGACGAATAACCTTCCCCAAAGAAAGCGTCAGGCCCAGGTGGTTTCACTGAAGAATTCTAGCAAACACTCACAGGAAAAAATGATGCCAATGTCCTGTAATCTCTTAGCGAAAATAAAACAGAGGGGAAACTTCCTCATTCTAGGAGGCCAGCATTGACAAAACAAGGTAAAGGCATTAGAAGAAAGGAAAACTGGAGACCCGTGTCTTGCATTTTCATAGACACAAAATACCCAATACATGTTAGCAAAACAAATCCAACAATGTGTAAAAAGAATTATACATCCATAACCAAGAGGGATTTAGTACAAGTATGGGAGACTGGTTCCATATTCAAAAATCAATCCGTTTAACCCATCACAACAATAGGATAAAGAAGAAAGACAGGGAAATGATCAGATGCTCTTAAAAAGAGATGCAGAGAAGGCATTTGTTACCTCCATTCATAATAAATAAAACATCCTCTCCGCAAACTAGGAGTCCAGGGAGACTTCATCAACTTGATAAAGGACTTTTATAAAACAAACAAAAACGAAGCCCCATAAAGAAAGTCTACAACTAGCATCGTAAAAGTTTCACCATTTCATGGGGCGCCTGGGTGGCTCAGTCGGTTGAGTGTCCGACTTCAGCGCAGGTCACGGTCTCACAGTTCATGGGTTTGAGCCCTGAATCAGGCTCTGTGCTGACCATTTGCTCAGAGCCTGGGGCCTGCTTCGTATTCTGTCTCCTCCTCTCTGCCTCTCCCCCACTCACACTTTGTCTCACTCTGTTTCTCAAAAATAAATAAATGTAAACACAAAAATTTTAAAAAAATGTTTCACCATTTCAGTGGGGAAGAATGGGATGCTTTCTGAAATCCTACTGTAGCTTGTTATGAAGAGGCCAGGTAGGTGAAGACACCTGTAGTAATAATGGACATAATTACGTAATTATATAAGAACACACCCAGAACAGGCCTGTTCTATTGAATTGTTCCTGATTCTGCTACAACACTAACGGTTGATCAGTTAATAATTTGTGATTCCATCTTTAGAGGAACTAAGTACTTAGAATTCAAACATCTTGTAACACTGAATGTACATTCATATTGTCAGAGGGACGTCATACACCAACTTAGAGCTGCTCAGAGTAAATAGAGAATTACATGGAGCCAAAGTATTCCCTGCAAAGGATATTTTTGTTTTTATATTATATTCTGTTGAATTTTTCCCAGCTGTTTTATATGGTTCCTTTTTTTTTTTTACAAAACAGATGATTCTATAAATATTAAGTTTTAGCCTTTTGTTTAGAGGTGATTTTTAAAATCATGGAAATGTAGCTAACACTGGCTAGCTGAAGAGAGTTTCCAGTTTCCATGAATGCAAAGTAATAGATTCAATTAAGGGCACAAGCTTGAAAGCCAGATGTTGCTGTACCCCAAGGATAGGCCCCAGCTAGTTGAGAATCAGGGAGAATAAATTACCTTTAGATAGCTCACAAACAGGAGCTTCTTAAGTTTGGCTTCAGCATACACTCCACATAATAAATAAAGGACAAGGAAAATAAAACGGAACCACAGCAATGACTGCAATCTGTACAGTAGAAAAGACCCTCTAAGAGATAATACATGTTTGTACAAGTTGTACATTTTACAGATTTGAGGGTTCCCATTCGCCAGCGATGGACAGGGCTAAACTCTGTCTATTGCACTGCTAGCACGGTGGAGCTTTTGCTGCATCCCTAGCACAGACATCTCTAGCAAGCAGTCAACTGCTGTGTAAGGAGTACCCCAGCACTCACCTCTTCCCAGGAACCCATGGGGGAGGGGAAGGAAAAAAAAAAAAGAGGTTAGAGTGGGAGAGAGCCAAAGCATAAGAGACTGTTGAGAACTGAGAGCAAACTGAGGGTTGATGGGGGGTGGGAGGGAGGAGAGGGTGGGTGATGGGTATTGAGGAGGGCACCTTTTGGGATGAGCACTGGGTGTTGTATGGAAACCAATTTGACAATAAATTTCATATATAAATTAAAAAAAATTAAAAGAAAAAAAAAGGATGACATGAGACTGAACGCGGAAAACCCAAAAGACTCCAAGAAAACGCTGCTAGATCTGATACATGCATTGACAAAATTCACAGGATACAAAAAGTGTAAATAAACTGGTTGCATTGCTATACAGCAATAAGGAAGCAACAGAAATGAAGTCAAGAAATCAATGCCAGTTACAATTTCATCAAGAACCGTAAAATACCTAGCAAGGAAACTAACCAAAGATGTAAAAGATCTGTACAGTCAAAAGTATAGAAAATGTATGAAGGAAAATGATGAACACATCAAAATCAGAAGAAAAAAAATCCATGCCAAAGTGTGGAAGAATGAATACTGTTAAAATGTCAATACTACCAAAAGCAATCTACACATTTAATGCAATACCAATCAAAATTGTACCAACATTCTTCTCCAGACTAGAGCAAGCAATCTGAAAATTTGCACGGAACAACCAAAGAACCTGAGTAGTCAAAGTTATCTTGAAAAAATAAAGCCAAAGTGGGAGGCAGCCCAGAATTTCGCCTCTCCTATGAAGCTGTAATCGTTAAGATAGTATGACATTGGCCCCAACACAGGCACATGAACTAATGAAACAGCATAGAGAACCCAGAAGGGGCCCCA
>NW_024417338.1:834-1088 GCF_014898765.1 Herpailurus yagouaroundi | reverse complement strand
ACACTGGCTAGCTGAAGAGAGTTTCCAGTTTCCATGAATGCAAAGTACTAGATTCAATTAAGGGAACAAGCTTGAAAGACAGATGTTGCTGTACCCCAAGGATAGGCCCCAGCTAGTTGAGAATCAGGGAGAATAAATTACCTTTAGATAGCTCACAAACAGGAGCTTCTTAAATTTGGCTTCAGTATACACTCCACATAATAAATAAAGGACAAGGAAAATAAAACGGAACCACAGCAATGACTGCAATCTGT
>NW_024417338.1:0-824 GCF_014898765.1 Herpailurus yagouaroundi | reverse complement strand
TTTATTTAATTATTGAATTCCCACACTGTGATAATGCCCGTTTCACAAAAGAGAAAGCAAAGAACAAAAAAGGTAAGGGGACTTTATTTGTTTCCCTATAGCTCAAGATGGAAGTACATAGTCAGATAGTTTTACTCTAGAGCGTGTGTTCTCAAACGTGATGCTAACAACTGACAAACACCAGAGAGAGCATAAACAATGGTGGAGCCCAGTGGAAGGCCGTGGGCTCAATCCCTCCTTGTCCTTAAAAGGTAGGCAGTATCTGTCTGCACTTGTCCACAGGTGGGTCATTGTTATCATAGGCATAAAAATGTCTTGGCATCATTACTTAACGTGTGAACAAGTGGCAGTATGGCCCTGGTTGCCTACCACCAGGAAGCGATGTGTGAGAGGCAGTCTTATAAACTGGGAAATTAGTTATGCTGTACCTGGCAGCACCTTAATCTGGAAATACAAAATTCCATTATAAACAACCTATGCGTTTCCCCCTAAGAGCACAAAAAAAAAAAAAAAAAAGAAAAAAAAGAAAAAAAAAAAAAGAAAAGAAACACTAAAGCCCAGGAGGCAAGCTTACTCCATACGTGCAAGGAGGATGGTTTCCCACATGTTGTTTAAGAAGTGTCTTTTAGCAGTCCTGAGAGGAAAATACATTGCAATCCAGGCCTATCTCAAGAAACAAGAAAAATCCCAAATACAAAATCGAACAGCACACCTAAAGGAAATACAAGCAGAACAGCAAAGGCAGCCTAAACATAGCAGAAGAAGAGAAATAATAAAGATCAGAGCAGAAATAAACAATATAGAATCTAAAAAAAACTGTAGAG
>NW_024417337.1:0-9147 GCF_014898765.1 Herpailurus yagouaroundi | reverse complement strand
GAGAAAGCAGGAAAAGACCTCTCTGACCTCAGCCGTAGCAATCTCTTACTCGACACATCCCCAAAGGCAAGGGAATTAAAAGCAAAAGTGAATTACTGGGACCTTATGAAGATAAAAAGCTTCTGCCCAGCAAAGGAAACAACCAACAAAACTAAAAGGCAACCAAAGGAATGGGAAAAGATAGTTGCAAATGACATATCGGACAAAGGGCTATTATCCAAAATCTATAAAGAGCTCACCAAACTCCACACCCGAAAAGTAAATAACCCAGTGAAGAAATGGGCAGAAAATATGAATAGACACTTCTCTAAAGAAGACATCCGGATGGCCAACAGGCACATGAAAAGATGTTCAGCGTCGCTCCTTATCAGGGAAATACAAATCAAAACCACACTCAGATATCACCTCACGCCAGTCAGAGTGGCCAAAATGAACAAATCAGGAGACTATAGATGCTGGAGAGGATGTGGAGAAACGGGAACCCTCTTGCACTGTTGGTGGGAATGCAAATTGGTGCAGCCGCTCTGGAAAGCAGTGTGGAGGTTCCTCAGAAAATTAAAAATAGACCTACCCTATGACCCAGCAATAGCACTGCTTGGAATTTATCCAAGGGACACAGGAGTACTGATGCATAGGGGCACTTGTACCCCAATGTTCATAGCAGCACTCTCAACAATAGCCAAATTATGGAAAGAGCCTAAATGTCCATCAACTGATGAATGGATAAAGAAATTGTGGTTTATATACACAATGGAGTACTACATGGCAATGAGAAAGAATGAAATAGGGCCCTTTGTAGCAACGTGGATGGAACTGGAGAGTGTGATGCTACGTGAAATAAGCCATACAGAGAAAGACAGATACCATATGGTTTCACTCTTATGTGGATCCTGAGAAACTTAACAGGAACCCATGGGGGAGGGGAAGGAAAAAAAAAAAGAGGTTAGAGTGGGAGAGAGCCAAAGCATAAGAGACTGTTGAGAACTGAGAGCAAACTGAGGGTTGATGGGGGGTGGGACGGAGGAGATGGTGGGTCATGGGTATTGAGGAGGCCACCTTTAGGGATGAGCACTGGGTGTTGTATGGAAACCAATTTGACAATAAATTTCATATATAAATAAAAAAAATAAAAAAGCAGATAAAAATGTTTTTTTAAAGAAAACTAGACACCATATCACTAATAACATGAGAAGTATAAAAGCATACTACTAGCTATCTCCAAGACTTATTTATTTATTAATTGATTAATGCTTTCACTTATTCAATAATTTTTAGTAAAATCTTACCATTTGCCATGCTTGCAGAGAATGAAGTAATTAGTAATATAATAATAATAATAACAACCCTACATTCTAATAGTTGTAGTGAGACATACACAAATAACTAAAACAAATTTGTCACTAATATGGTAGTTACAAAGAAAATATGGAGTGAGTGTCATAGGTTGTAAAACAAAAGAGAGAGAGCTTTTAAGAGTTCAGGAAAGAGATTGTTTTTGACTGGGGTTGTCAGAAAGTTTTGTGTAATTGGTGATTAATGATCTGGAATTTATTCACATGGTAGAATTCTGGTAGAATTAATGAATACACAAGTGGGGAAGATAATTCTTTCTTGGAATGAGATTTCTAAAATATGATGGTGTATACACAGAGATTTTTTGATTGAAAGTATCAGAAACCCAGCTGAAACTAACAAGCCAAGGAGCTTAAATTAGGATCTAGGGATATATAATAGAAACTGAGGACACAAATTAAAGAAAGAAAAATGAGGCATGTGTGCAGAAAAAAGCAGAGACTGGAGGAGAAGTGTCAATTGAATTTCAGACTATCGTCCCAGTGATTCCTGAGACCCAACTGCATTTCCTCTGAGTCCCAAAAACTGACTGCAGCCTTATTTGGTTTTGGTGCTCACCATATATTAATTAACTATGGTTCAAGGTGGCAATATACATTGTACTCACAAGTCAGCACTCTCAGCTGCATGAATGGGGTTGGAGTGGAATGGCAATTTCCAGAAGGAAAGCATACTGTAGGAATAGAAGAAATATATACTATAAAAAATTGTCTAGCATACCTAGTTTTAGGCTATTCCCAAATTCTCACCCAATCCCTTTTGTAATTAAATGATATACCCTACATTTAAAAAATGATATATGCCACCTATTTTATGTACATAAATTGTTTCACTTAAATTTCAACAGAGTCTTATGAGGGATGTACTTATATTATTATAATACTTCTGAGTAAACCCAGTCTTTAAGAGGTAAAAATAACTTATCAAACTAATATGTATATCTGATAAGTTAGGTAACCAAGATTCAAACACAGATGCTTGGACTCAATGAACTACACAATATTGTTTCAGAATTTTTTGTGAAATAATTGCAGGGCCAGCTTCGAAAGCATATGGCCAGGTCAATCACACAAGGCCACACACTCAAAAGGTCCCTATGCTTGGGGTTTAATGCTCCATGGTCACTCTCTTGAAATTCGTAATACTTTTATCTTTGAATTTATGTTTTGTAAGTGATGCACAATAGGACAAGAGAGCATATGCTAAGAGTTTGGAGACTGTTTCAAGTGTGATCCATATTTCTCACAT
The DNA here is from genome assembly GCF_014898765.1 of Herpailurus yagouaroundi. Taxonomy (NCBI): domain Eukaryota; kingdom Metazoa; phylum Chordata; class Mammalia; order Carnivora; family Felidae; genus Herpailurus; species Herpailurus yagouaroundi. Next base: position 6,546 of record NW_024417337.1, on the reverse strand, counting down.
TTACCTACTTCCCTAAAAATATCCCTGTGCCTGAGGGACCATGACATTCAATAGCAAATTTAAAATGCCATGGCAGGTTGAAAGACTGCAGAAGAAAATTAAAAGTTATGTATTTTAGAATATTTAACAGCATTTCCCCCATGCTTTTTGAACAAGAGGCCCTACATGTTGATCTTGCATTGAGCACTAAAAAGTATATATAGCCATCTTTGAATAGTTATTAGGAATGTGGTCTATGGCCAAGCATAGTTTTTGTGGTCCAAAACTAACCTCCTAACAAAGGTAGAAAAAGACTATCTGTATTCTACCCATCTCAGATTACTATCCAGGAAAAAAGTAATTAATTCCATCAGATAGGATTAAAGCAGGTATATTAGTCTCCATTACCAATCTAGAAGCATTGGAGCAGAGTGATATTGAGTGCAGATTCTAGAAGCAGTTGTCTCAGTTCACATCCTATCCTTTCTTGATTTGTAACTTTGAGCAAGTTAGGTAACATCACTGTGTTTTCACTTCCTTATCTGTGAGATGGATAGTGATTATAATGATACCTATTTATAGGAATATTATGAGGATATCATAAATTGGTATATATAAATGCATGTAATATATGTAAAATCTGCAATGATCTTTGCCTGGCACTTAATACATTCTCAGTAAATGTTGTTATTCCAAATAACTATGGGCCCAACATATGAGGAAAATTTTATAGCATAATTAACGTTATCACAGATCTTGTGTCCAAAAAACACTATTTATCTCAACTTTGAACCTTAAATATCTCAAATCTACAAAGCTTACTAATAGTGTTGGTTTCCCAGCAAATGTTTCCAATGCTTACTAAGTCATGGAATGCATGGTTCTAGGTAATACAATTTCATTCCACGAAGAAAATATAATGAGGTCACTATGTGGAACATGTTCAATTTTGAATGTATTTGCACTTCATAGTAAAATATTCTAAATAAGTTTGAACTACAGTAGTAAGTTCGGCACACAAGGATTTTTTTTAGTTGTATATTTAATTCTTCCAGCCCAAGAGGCCATGAATGTTAATGTACACAGAAGTTATTATTGTTTAACTGAAACTACATATCTAAAGCATGTGGAATAGTTTCTGGCATAAAATAGATGCTCAAAAAATAATAGCTACTATCATTAATGTTGAAATCTATTGAAACCTCTATGAGTAGGATGTAATTCAGTTCTCTGACCACTAGATCATCTCTTGGGGTTGATTGAAACCAAAACTCTTTTTGTTTACTTTGTTTATGTTTTTATTTTATTTTTGAGAGAGACAAAGAGTGTGAGCAGAGGAGGCGCAGAGAGAGAGAGAAAGGGAGACACAGAATCTGAAGCAGGTTCCAGGCTCTGAGCTGTCAGCAAGAGCCTGACACAGGGCTCAAATTCACAGACTGGGAGATCATGACCTGAGCCGAAGTTGGTCGCTCAACCAACTGAGCCACCCAGTCACCCCAAAACTGAATATCTTTTAAAGGATTTCAGACCATCCATTATGATGCTACATTTTATGACTGAATTAATTAATCTGTGGCTATTACCTTTTGGGGAACAAAGTGAAGAATAGCATGTTATAAGAAAGGTCATAGATGTGAATTTTTGGGGCAGTTTTATGAGAAAGCCATTAGATGGCAATAGTAGTTCACAAAGTTGTTTTGCTATTTAGTACTTGTACCTACAGGTGCTAACTGACAATGTAGAACCACAGAAACATATACTTCCAAAAATCCAAGAGCCTATCAAAGCATACAGCACAAGGTCAGGTACATAGGACATATTCAAATGCCAGCAGTCTTGCCCCCTTCCTTTGAGACTGTACAGTTCAAACTTCCAGTTCTACAAATGAGGAGATGAGAGAGAATAAGCAGCCAAGATTTTACAGGTAATTTTTTGGTTAAATAGGTGCAAGAATGTTTATAAAATGTCTCAGAAGAATAGAGGTTCTTTTCTATTTTTTATTTTTTTTAAATTTTTTGTTTAAATTCAAGTTAATAAACATATACTGTAATATTAGATTCAGGTGTACAATACGGTGATACAACACCCAGTGCTCATCACAGCTACTGCACTCAATCCTCACCACCTGTTTTACCCATACCTCTACCCACTTCCCCTCTGGTAACCACTAGTTTCTTCTCCATAGTTAAGAGTGTGTTTCTTGGTTTACCTATCTCTCTTTTCCCCCCTTTGTTTCTTTCTTTTGGATATTAAATTCCACATAGTAGTGAAATTATATGGTACTTGTCTTTCTCTGACTCATTTCTCTTCACATGATACTCTCTTGCACATGACAAGATCTTATTATTTCTTTGGCTAAGCAATACTCCAGTAAACTCACAGAAAAAAAATCAGTGTACTGAAATATGTTGCATTTATATGCACCAACAATGAAGCAGCAGAAAGAGAAATCAAAGAATCAGTCCCATTTACAATTTCACCAAAAACCGTCAGATACTTAGCAATATACCTAACTAAAGGGGTGAGACATGTATTCTGAAAAGTATAGAACACTGATGAAAGAAATTGAAGATGACACAGAGAAGTGGGAAAAAATTCCAAGCTCATGGATGGGAAGAAGAAATACTGTTAAAATGCTTATACTACCCAAAGCAATTTACACTTTGAATGCAATCCCTATAAAAATACCAACAGCATTTTTCACAGAGCTGGAACACACAATCCTAAAAGTTGTATGGAACCACAAAAGACCCCAAGTAGCCAAAACAACCTTGAAAAAGAAAATCAAAGCTGGAGGCATCACAGTTCCGGACTTCAAGTTATATTGCAAAGCTGTAGTGGTCAAGACATTATGGTAGTGGCACAAAAATAGACACATTGATCAATGGAACACAATAGGAAACACAGAAATGAACCCACAATTATATGGTCGATTAATCTTTGACCAAGCAGAAAAAAATATCCACTGGGGTGGAAAAACATTCTCTTCAACAAATGATGTTGGTAAAACAGGACAGCCACATGCAAAAGAATGAAACTCGACCACTTTCTTACACCGCACATAAAAATAAATTCAGAATGGAAAAAAGACCTAAATGTGAGACCTAAAGCCATAAAAATCCTAGAAAATACAGGAAGTAACCTCTTTGACATGGGCCATAGCAACTTCTTTTTAGATATGCCTCCAGGGCCAAGGAAAACAAAAGCAAAATAAACTATTGGGACTTCATCAAAGTAAAAAGCTCCTGCACAGTGAAAGGAACAATGAACAAAACTAAAGGCAATGTATGGAATGGAAGAAGTTGTTTGCAAATGGCATACCTGATAAATGGTTAGTATCCAGAATATGAAAATAACTGATATAACTCAAGACCCCCAAAATGAATAATAGACTTATAAAATGGGAAGAAAACATGAAGAGACATTTTCCCAAAGAAGACGTCCAGATGGCTAACAGATGCATGAAAAGATGTTCAACATCACTCATCACCAGGGAAATGTAAATCAAAACTGCAAGGAGATATCACATCATGTTAATCACAATGGCTAAAATTAAAAACACAAGAAACAAGGTGTTGGCAAGGATGTGGACAATGGGGAACCCTTCTTACACTGTTGGTGTAAATGCAAACTGGTGCAGCCACTCTGGAGAAAAGGATGGAACTTACTCAAAAAGTTAAAAATTGAACTACCTACAACCCAGCAATTACAGTAGTAGGTATTTACACAAACGTTAAAAAAGTACTAATTCAGTGAAATACAAGCACCCTGACTTTTATTGCAACATTATCAACAATAACCAAATTATGGAAAGAGCCCAGATGTTCATCGACTGGTGAATGGATAAAGAATAAGTGATATATAATGGAATACTACTTAACTGTAGAAAAATAATGAAATCTTGTCATTTGAAATGACACAGATGGAGCTAGAGAGTATTATGCTAAGGTAAATCAGTCAGAGAGACAAAGTCAAATACCATATGATATCACTCATATGTGCAATTCAAGAAAGAAAACAAGAAGAGAGGAAAAACCAAGAAACACACTCTTCGCTATAGAGAACAAACTGATGGTCACCAGACGGGAGGTGGGAGGGAGATGGGTTGAATAGATGATCTGGATTAAGGAGTGTACTTGTGATGAACACAGGTGTTGTAGGTAAGTGTTGAATCACTGAATTCTAGATCTGAATCTAATATTACACTATGTTAACTACGTGTAATTTAAATAGAAACTTGAAGAAAAAATTCTATACACTTCTCAGTGCTCATCAAGATAAGTGTACTCTTGGGGCGCCTGGGTCTCAGGCGGTTTAGCATCCAACTTTGGCTCAGGTCATGATATCACAGTTGGTGTGTTTGAACCCCATGTTGGGCTCTGTGCTAGCAGCTCAGAGCGTGGAACCACGTCAGATTCTGTCTCTCACTCTCTTTCTGCGCCTCCTCTGCTCTCTCTCTCTCTTTAAAAAAAAAAATAAATAAATAAACATTAAAAAATTAAAAAAAGAGAGAGAAGTGTACTCTTAATCCCCTTTGTCTATTTCACCGACCCCTACTCACCTCCCCTCTGGCAAGCAGGGGTTTGTTGTCTATATTTAAGAGTCTCGGGGTTTTTTTTTTAATCTCTTTTTTTTTGTTGTTTGTATGTCCATGTGTTTTGTTTAAGTTCCACTTATGAGTGAAATCATATGGTTTTTGTCTTTCTCTGACTGACTTTTTCACTAGCATCAAAACATCTAATTATCACTTCCATTGAATTGTGTAGGTTCATCCATGTTGTTGCAAATGACAAGATTTAATTCTTTCTTATGGCTGAGTAATATTCAATTGAGTATATATATTACTTCTTTACCCATTTATCTATCTATCTATATATCTATCTATACTACTTCTTTATCCATTTATCTATCTATAGACACTTGGGCTCTTATTCTTCTCAAACTATTCCAAAAAATATAACAGAAAATCTTCTAAATTCATTCTACAAGGCAATCATTACCCTGATACCAAATTCAGAAAAAGATACTACAAAAAAAAAAAAAAAAACCTACAGACCAATATCCCTGATGAACATCTATGCAAAAATTCTGGACAAAATATTAGGAAACTCAATGAAACAATACATTTAAAAATATCATTCACTACAATCAAGTAGGATTGATTCCAGGAATGCAAAGGTGGTTTGACACTTGAAAATAAATCAATGTAACGCTTCACATTAGCAAAAGAAAAAATAAAAACCATATAGTCATCCCCTCTCCCTGCATTTCCCCTGCTCATGCTCTGTCTCTCTGTCTCTCAAAAAATAAATAAATGTTAAAAAATTAAAAAATATATATAGTCATCTTAATACATGCAGCAAAAGCATTTGATAAAGTGTAACATTAATTCATGATAAAATTATCAACAAAAGAGGTTTAGAAGGAACAGGTCACAAGATGTTTAAATGGTATGGGCATGATTTGACTTATCCTTTTGCCTACCTGTGATCTGTCATGAGATGTACATGCCCTGAGTAGCTACTGGACTACAAACAAATACTTGGAAAGTGGAAAACGGAATTAAGTTTAATTCCAAGCCAAATTACCCAAAAGTTTCAGATCCATGAATAAAGTTGGTAAATGTTGGTAAATGAGTCACAGATCCATGAGTGATATAAAACCTGTGTTGAAATTTGCTAAGTTTGGGAGTGTTTTTTTTTTTTACATAGTGTCATTTAGACAGTAGTCAACTAAGACTCCCCATGGTTGACTAATAAGTATATCCAAAGTTGTCCAGATTCTAGGGATAGTGTAGGCAAATAAATTTCTCAATTCCTTTTACTGAAAGCTTATTTTACAGAAGTCTCTCTCAATATCTGATGGCCTTTAGTTTTATATGTTTCCCTTTCATATAGAGGTATGATTGACATACAAAAAAGCTGTACATAATTAATGCATATTTTTTGTGCTAGATGAGTTTGAAGATAAGTATCCATATTGTAGCAAATGGCAGGATTTCCTTCTTTTAAAGATGGATAATGTTCTATTGCATGTATATACCAATTTTCTTAATCTATTCATCTGTTAAGATATATTTAAGTTGTTTACATATCTTTGCTATTGAAAATAATGCTTCAATTAACACAAGTGTAAGAATTTCTCTGAGGTATTGATTTCAATGATTCTGTAGATATATGTCCTGAATTGCTAGACTTATATAGAATTTCTATTCTTTTACTTTTTTAAAATTCAAGTATAATTAAAATACAGTGTTATATTAATTTCATGTGTACAATATACTGAATCAACAATTCTATACATTATTCAGTGCTCATCACAATAACTCCTTCACCTATTTCACCCGTACCTCCATCTCCCCTCTGGAAACAACCAGCATATACTTTATATTTGAGTCTGTTTTTTGGTCTCTTTTCCTTTGTTTGTTTCTGAAATTCCACATGTGAGTGATATTATATGGTATTTGTCTTTCTCTGACTAATTTCATTTAGCATTATACCTTCTAGATCCATCCATGTTACTGGTTCAACATTCGCAAATCAATCAACGTGATACATCACATTAATA
>NW_024417336.1:0-3137 GCF_014898765.1 Herpailurus yagouaroundi | reverse complement strand
AAATACCTCACGGAAATGAGAGAACTACCTGCTGACAGGAAGGTGATGTAGGCAGAAGGACCCATGAATTCCCGAAGGCAGGAGAGTGAACGTGTGTACTGATGGGAAGCAAGGAGGCCAGCATAGACAGAGAAACGAGGATGCGAAGAAGGAGGAATAAAGAGGTGGAGGTTGTGGGTCAAGGAGGGAAAAAGAGGATGAGGGAGAGAAGGGTGTAAAGACTGCCAGCAAGACAAGGTGAAGTGAAATCTGGTCATACCTGTTCCTCCGCCTCACATTACAGGCTGCAGTTCTTTTTATTTTTTCATTGACATTTACTAAACTGTGTCTACACAATGAAACCTAATTCTAGTTGTAGCAACTAACTGAAGAGAGAAAATGGGACATCCTAAATGATCAATAGCCGTGTTTAAATAAGTTATGGCATGCTATGTGGCCTTTACAATTCATAGCCCTGCAGAACATTTGTGACCTAGCGAAATGCTCGTATCACTAGAAGACCGAAAATGGGATTCACAGCTACATAGCTAATTTTGGTTAATGCCTGTACATATACCTCTTCCCAACGATTATACCACAGTGTTAGAGGTGCTTACCTCCAGGGGCACCTGAATGGCTCAGTCGGTTAAGCATCTGGCTCTTGATTCCAGCTCAGTTAGGATTCCAGAGTGTGTGCGATCAAGCTCCACATTGAGCTCTGCACTGACAGCGTGGAGCCTGTTTATGATTCTCTCTATCTCTCTCTCTCCTCCCATCCCCCACTCTTGCTCATCTCTCTCTCGTTCTCTCTCTCTCTACAAAACTACATAAACATAAAAAACGTGTTTATATGGTTATCTCCAGGTTTTTGAATTATGACCATTTTTCTTTCTTGCTTGCTTGGTTTCTAAATTTTCTGCAATAAACTTTAAGACCACCGTAATCATAAAGTAACGTTTCAAATAAATGATTTAGTCTAGTATCAGTTAAATAAATAATATGTGTCAATTCATAAATTTATTAGGTCCATTCAACATATCAAGGATAGTTTCAAACAGTCCAGTGTTATTCCTTCAGCAGACTCCCCTCACACCTGATTTGACGTTGACTCAACCACTTCACCAAGAAAGATTTCTAAACTTTGACCATGTTTGAGTGTTTACAATAGTTTCTGAAAGCATGCAAGGCTTCATCCTTGCCTTCAGGAAACTTTCAATATTTGAGGGTAGAAAAAACCCAAACACCATGCAAAGCACAGTGAGACTTCAAGGTCAAGTGTCATGTAGCAGGAGAAGTCCACTGAGCCGAGTTGATCAGTAAAGGCGTCTCAGAGGAATAGCACAAAGGATCTTAAAGGATGACCGGATTTCTAATTGGCAGGCAGAAAGGAGGAGGACAAAGGCGACAAAAGCAAATGTGCGGGAATAAAGGAGGGGCAGGCATTCCGAGAACAGTGAGAACAACCCTGTTGGAGCTTGAGGTTCTTCTACAACAGTGGCCATTAAGTATTTGTGACGATGACAAAGACTGGGTAGAAGATGATATACCTACATAACCCATCATGTCCATACTCTTATGTAAGAAGGTCTTGGTGACAGCGAAGAATTGGAGACCATCCGTTAGAACCTCAAGATGGTAATAACGAAGCAATTTGTAGAAACAAAACAATGAAAAGATAAAATTCTAGGCAAAATTCTCTAAGCTTATGAATTAATACCTAATCAACAATCAGTTGAAATCCATGACAAACTTAAGACCCCTCTTGTGTTTCTCTCTTAATGGGGCATTTTCTTCAGTTGCTCAAGAGGGAAAGAGACTCATTGTCAGTCCTCCCCTCCTCAACGTCTTTCCTGTGATCCACTCAGCAGCAGGGGCTCTCAACTCCACCTCCAACGTATGCCGAGCCAGCTAGTTTCTCACCACCTTCTGCCTACTCGCCTTTCTCGTTCTTAGCCCCATGCTGCCTTTCCCTTCCCACCAAAATCCCAGTTCATTCTTTTCACTGCATCCGGAATGCAATCCAAAAATCCTGAATCTGAGCCGTTCATTCCTCTGCTTAAGACAACCCTCTAGTCTCCACTGTACTCAAAATGACACATAGAATCTGTAACGTGACCATCAGACGTTGGCAGACCTGCCTTGTCACCCCTCTAATGCCATCTTTCCTCATTCTCCTTTCACTAGGAGACCGGGACGGTCTCTTCTCCTGGTTGCTCAATTTAGTCCCACGTAGGTTCCGCTTAGAAAGCATTTTGTGTTCGCTAGTTTCCTTACCAGTTCTTGCTACAGGTCCAAGTTTGAAAAAAGGACTTTTCTCCCCAAGAAACCTTTGTTGGCCAATCCTCTAATCTACACTTTGTCCCCTGTGCCATTCCTTCTCATAACATTTAGTCTTTTTTTTAACAGCATTTGCCACACGTTGTAATTACACCTGTACCATTTGTAGCGAAGGTTTGAAACATCCTGTATATATGGAGCGTGCATGTTGGATTATCACTGTGTACTTGGACCTAATAGCACCGGACACCTAAGGTGTTCAATATGTGTATCCACGATGCCTGAAATAGGGAATTTTTAACTATCTCCTGGTGTGGTAGCCTGCAATATACATTCAAGTCTTCAATAATCTCCACCACCAAATGTAGTCTACATATACAAAAAAGGGAAGGGTCACGTCCTCAAGCATAGGAGAAACATTTTGCCTCGTTGATAGATTCTATGGTATAGCTTACATTTTGACCTACATAAGACCCCACCCTGGAGATACGGTTTGTATGGATGCAGTGACAACTATGAGGAAATCAAAACAAAATACAGTGTTTATGGAGTGTAATGTGCCAGGAGTTTTTCCACACGTTTTACAGGCATTACCTATAATCTCACCACTAGACTGGACATAGGCCTTACACTATCCCTTTACAAATTGGAAAAGCAAACTTGGAGGTATCATTTGCCTACAATCTAAGATCTGCCTGGTAGAAGAAATCGATGGGGCCAGGTAATTTAAAAAGTCCGCAATTTTGCCCAAGGTAACCTCTGGGAAATCAAAAAATGAACGGCTTTCATAAGTGCAGCTGCCTAGAGCTTTTCAGAGGAGCTGTCTGTGTGGAGCTGGGGCTTTGGCGCCATCACATCTCCAGGATCTCACTACCAGGAGT
>NW_024417335.1:0-1130 GCF_014898765.1 Herpailurus yagouaroundi | reverse complement strand
CATCCCACCTCTGGCCCTCTTGATTCCTAGGTTCCTAGGAAAATCAGCCTATAAGGTCAAATCCTTATTTGTTGTTAGTTCCTTCCAGAGACAGGATCTCCACGATGCTATCGATTCTTTCAGTGGAATCCTTCCCATGGGCTGCACAAGGAACTCCATGATACGAATTCATTGCTTCCTCAAATGATGGGTTTTATGACAAGTTATGTACTGTGAGCTTGTGTTAGAAATAGTCCACATCATTCCCAATCTCAAGGCTTGTTTTTTACAAAGGATGAAGATAAAAAGCAACGAATACATAAAGACTTTTGTAAGAAGCTCAGCGTAAATACGGCAGAAGAAAAGATAGGGGGAAAGTGTCTTTTCATTTCATGTTAACAGCCAAAGAGAAAAAGCTTCTTTAGATTTCAAGAAGAAAGGAATAATATCAGTACACAAAGCAAGCTTTAAAGGTTAGCTTTATCATCGTGACAGTAGGGCTTTTGATTACAAACTCTACTGATTATGGTATTTCTCATAACTCCTTGCTACCCTAGGGAAAAGTACTTCATTGCCTAACTTTTATCTGAGTTCATGGCTATTTTCCTTTCATTTTTAAAGCTTAGCTTATCTTAGTTCATCAAATAGTTTTTTTTTTTCTTTCTCTGATGACAGAAATCTCATTTACACTACTGAAAGTCCTATTGCCCTTGACAGGTACCTAGCATTCTGCCTCGCACATCTACTTACTTATGTGGGGAAAATGAAAACAATCAAACAAAAAAAACCAAACAAAAACACAGGCATTTGTTTCTTCACCATCCACAGACAGAATAAACTCTTAACGGAAATAATAAAATATTTGGGAACTGAACACGTGACTGCTCTTAAATGTTCATATATTCAAATTGAGGACATTTTTTATTTGACAGGTTTGGTCAAATGCCCAAGAGAACGATTCAAAAATAAAGAGAACACTGTGAATCAATGTGTTAGGAAGGTCATGAAAAAATTGGAGACTACGATCCAGATCTTAAAAAAGCTCTGAATGTATATTCACAAAGACTTAACCACTTGGATAACCAGGTTGAAAATAGTGCTTTGAAAGTCCATAGAGCTGTAGCATTCGAAGGCAGGGTTTCTTACAGTAT
>NW_024417334.1:0-4585 GCF_014898765.1 Herpailurus yagouaroundi | reverse complement strand
CTCTTTCTGTTGCTTCATTATTGGTGTATAAAACGGAACCAATTTCTCTACATTGATTTTGTACCCTGCAACATTGCTAAATTCATGTATCAGTGCTAGAGGTCTTTTCATGGAGTCTGTCAGATTTTTCATGTTTAGTGTCATTCCATCTGCAAAAAGTGGAAGTTTGACTTCATCGTTGCAAATGATGATACCTTTAATTTCATTTACTGAGAGAGGGAAGATGGTGGCGTAGGAGGACGCTGGGCTCACCGCGCGTCCTGCTGATCACTTAGATTCCACCTACACCTGCCTAAATAACCCAAAAAACCACCAGAGGATTAGCAGAACGGAGTCGCCGGAGCCAAGCGCAGACGAGAGGTCCAGGCAAGAGGGTAGGAAGGGCGGCGAGGCGCTGCGCGCTCCAAGGACTGGCGGGAGGGAGCCGGGGCGGAGGGGCGGCTCGCAGGCCAAGCAGAGCCCCCGAGTCTGGCTTGCAAAAAGCGGAGGGGCCTGATGGACTGTGTTCCCACAGCAAGCACGACTTAGCATCTGGGAGGTCATAAGTTAACAGCTCTGCTCAGAAGCGGGAAGGCTGGAGGACAAAGAGAAGGAGAGCTGCTGAGCCGCCGGACGACAGAGCTCAGTTTGGTGCGGAACAAAGGCGCTCGCCAGCGCCATCTCCCCCGCCCATCCCCCAGCCAAAATCCCAAAGAGAACCAGTTCCTGCCAGGGAACTTGCTCCCTCAGCTCAAACACCCAACTCTGCGCTTCTGCTGAGCTAAACCTCAAGCAGCGGATCTGACTCCCTCCTGCTGCCACAGGGCCCCTCCTGAAGTGGATCACCTAAGGAGAAGCAAGCTAAACCTGCCCCTCCTGCCCCTGTACACCTTGCCTACCCACCCCAGCTAAGACGCCAGATCCCCAGCATCACAAGCCTGGCAGTGTGCAAGTAGCCCAGACTGGCCACCCCACCCCACAGTGAATCCCGCCCCTAGGAGAGGGGAAGAGAAGGCACGCACCATTATGACTGTGGCCCCAGTGGTGGGCTGGGGGCACACACCAGGTCTGACTGCGGCTCCGCCCACCAACTCCAGTTATACACCACAGCACAGGGGAAGTTCCCTGCCGGTCCTCACCACGCCAGGGACTATCCAAAATGACCAAGCGGAAGAATTCCCCTCAGAAGAATCTCCAGGAAATAACAACAGCTAATGAGCTGATCAAAAAGAATTTAAATAATATAACAGAAAGTGAATTTAGAATAATAGTCATAAATTAATCGCTGGGCTTGAAAACAGTATAGCTGACAGCAGAGAATCTCTTGCTACAGAGATCAAGGGACTAAGGAACAGTCACGAGGAGCTGACAAACGCTTTAAACGAAATGCATAACAAAATGGAAACCACCACAGCTCGGATTGAAGAGGCAGAGGAGAGAATAGGTGAACTAGAAGATAAAGTTATGGAAAAAGAGGAAGCTGAGAAAAAGAGATAAAAAAAATCCAAGAGTATGAGGGGGAAATTACAGAATTAAGTGATACACTAAAAAGAAATAATATACGCATACTTGGTATCCCAGAGGAGGAAGAAAGAGGGAAAGGTGCTGAAGGAGTATTTGAGGAAATAATAGCTGAGAACTTCCCTGAAGTGGGGAAGGAAAAAGGCATTGAAATCCAAGAGGCACAGAGAACTCCCTTCAGACGTAACTTGAATCGATCTTCTGCACGACATATCATAGTGAAACTGGCAAAATACAAGGATGAAGAGAAAATTCTGAAAGCAGCAAGGGGTAAACGTGCCCTCACATATTAAGGGAGACCTATAAGCCTCGTGACTGATCTCTCTTTTGAAACTTGGCAGGCCAGAAAGAATTGGCATGAGATTTTCAGTGTGCTCGACAGAAAATGTATGCAGCCGAGAATCCTTTCTCCAGCAAGTCTGTCATTTAGAATAGAAGGAGAGATAAAGGTCTTCCCCAAACAAACAAAAACTGAAGGAATTTGTCACCACTAAACCAGCCCTACAAGAGATCCTAAGGGGGACCCTGTGAGACAAAGTACCAGAGACATCACTACAAGCATAAAACATACAGACATCACAATGACTCTAAACCCATATATTTCTATAATAACACTGAATGTAAATGGATTAAATGCGCCAACCAAAAGACATAGGGTATCAGAATGGATAAAAAAACAAGACCCATCTATTTGCTGTCTACAAGAGACTCATTTTAGACCTGAGGACACGTTTAGATTGAGAGTGAGGGATGGAGAACTATTTATCATGCTACTGGAAGCCAAAAGAAAGCTGGAGTAGCCATACTTATATCAGACAAACTAGACTTTCAATTAAAGGCTGTAACAAGAGATGAAGAAGGACATTATATAATAGTGACAGGGTCTATCCATCAGGAAGAGCTAACAATTACAAATGTCTATGCGCCGAATAGCAGAGCGCCCAAATATATAAAACAATTACTCATAAACATAAGCAACCTTATTGAGAAGAATGTGGTAATTGCAGGGGACTTTAACACCCCACTTACAGAAATGGATAAATCATCTAGACACACGGTCAATAAAGAAACAAGGGCCCTGCTCTGGGCTGATGGCTCAGAGCCTGGAGCCTGTTTCCGATTCTGTGTCTCCCTCTCTCTCTGCCCCTCTCCCGTTCATGCTCTGTCTCTCTCTGTCCCAAAAATAAATAAACGTTGAAAAAAAAAATTAAAAAAAAAAAAAAAGAAATAAGGGCCCTGAATGAGACATTGGAACAGATGGACTTGACAGATATATTTAGACTCTGCATCCCAAAGCAACAGAATATACTTTCTTCTCGAGTGCACATGGAACATTCTCCAAGATAGATCACATACTGGGTCACAAAACAGCCCTTCATAAGTTTACAAGAATTGAAATCATACCATGCATACTTTCAGACCACAATGCTAGGAAGCTTGATATCAACCACAGAAAAAAGTCTGGAAAACCTCCAAAACCATGGAGGTTAAAGGACACTCTACTAACGAATGAGTGGGTCAACCAGGCAATTCGAGAAGAAATTAAAAATATATGGAAACAAACGAAAATGAAAATACAACAATCCAAACGCTTTGGGACGCAGCGAAGGCAGTCCTGAGAGGAAAATACATTGCAATCCAGGCCTATCTCAAGAAACAAGAAAAATCCCAAATAGAAGATCTAACAGCACACCTAAAGGAAATAGAAGCAGAACAGCAAAGGCAGCCTAAACCCAGCAGAAGAAGAGAAATAATAAAGATCAGAGCAGAAATAAACAATATAGAATCTAAAAAAACTGTAGAGCAGATCAACGAAACCAAGAGTTGGTTTTTTGAAAAAATAAACAAAATTGACAAACCTCTAGCCAGGCTTCTCAAAAAGAAACGGGAGATGACCCAAATAGATAAAATCATGAATGAAAATGGAATGATTACAACCAATCCCTCAGAGATACAAACAATTATCAGGGAATACTATGAAAAATTATATGGCAACAAATTGGACAACCTGGAAGAAATGGACAAATTCCTGAACACCCACACTCTTCCAAAACTCAATCAGGATGAAATAGAAAGCTTGAACAGACCCATCACCAGCGAAGAACTTGAATCGGTTATCAAAAATCTCCCAACAAATAAGATTCCAGGACCAGATGGCTTCCCAGGGGAGTTCTACCAGACGTTCAAAGCAGAGATAATACCTATCCTTCTCAAGCTATTCCAAGAAATAGAAAGGGAAGGAAAACTTCCAGACTCATTCTATGAAGCCAGTATTACTTTGATTCCTAAACCAGATAGAGACCCAGTAAAAAAAGACAACTACAGGCCAATATCCCTGATGAATACGGATGCCAAAATTCTCAATAAGATACTAGCATATCGAATTCAACGGCATATGAAAAGAATTGTTCACCATGATCAAGTGGGATTCATTCCTGGGATGCAGGGCTGGTTCAACATTCGCAAATCAATCAACGTGATACATCACATTAACAAAAAAAAAGAGAAAAACCATATGATCCTGTCAATCGATAAAGAAAAGGCCTTTGACAAATCCAGCACCCTTTCTTAATAAAAACCCTTGAGAAATTCGGGATAGAAGGAACATACTTAAAGATCATAAAAGCCATTTATGAAAAGCCCACAGCTAACATCATCCTCAACGGGGAAAAACTGAGAGCTTTTTCCCTGAGATCAGGAACACGACAGGGATGCCCACTCTCACCGCTGTTGTTTAACATAGTGCTGGAAGTTCTAGCATGAGCAATCAGACAACAAAAGGAAATCAAAGGCATCAAAATTGGCAAAGATGAAGTCAAACTTTCGCTTTTTGCAGATGACATGATATTATATATGGAAAATCCGACAGACTCCACCAAAAGTCTGCTGGAACCTATACATGAATTCAGCAAAGTACAGGATACAAAATCAATGTACAGAAATCAGTTGCATTCTTATACACTAACAATGAAGTAACAGAAAGACAAATAAGGAAACTGATCCCATTCACAATTGCACCAAGAAGCATAAAATACCTAGGAATAAATCTAACCAAAGATGTAAAGGATCTGTATGCTGAAAACTA
>NW_024417333.1:0-6030 GCF_014898765.1 Herpailurus yagouaroundi | reverse complement strand
AGAGCCAAAGCATAAGAAACTGTTAAAAACTGAGAACAAACTGAGGGTTGATGGGGGGTGGGAGGGAGGAGAGGGTGGGTGATGGGTATTGAGGAGGGCACCTTTTGGGATGAGTACTGGGTGTTGTATGGAAACCAATTTGACAATAAATTTCATATATTAAAAAAAAAAAAACCCTCAAGAAAGTCAGGATAGAAGGAACATACTTCAACATCATAAAAGCCATATATGAAAAGCCCACAGCTAATATCCTCAATGGGGAAAAATTGAGAGCTTTTCCCCTGAGATCACAAACACAACAGGGATGTCCACTCGCACCACTGTTTAACATAGTGTTGGAAGTCCTAGCCTCAGCAATCAGACAACAAAATGAAATCAAAGGCATCAAAATTGTCAAAGAAGTCAAACTTTCACTTTTTGCAGACATGATACTCTACATGGAAAACCTGAAAGACTCCACCAAAAGACTGCTAGAAGTGATACACAAATTCAGCAAAGTCAGGGTACAAAACCAATATACAGAAATCGGTTGCTTTTTTATACATCAATAATGAAGCAAGAGAAAGAGAAAAAAAGAAACTGATCCCACTTACAATTGCACCAAGAACCATAAAATACCTAGGAATAAACCTACCTAAAGATGTAAAAGATCTCAACTGTATGCTGAAAACTGTAGAAAGCTTATGAAGGAAATTGAGGAGGACACAAAGAAATGGAAAAACATTCCATGCTCATGGATTGGAAGAGTAAATATTAAATTAAAATTTAATACCCACGGCAATCTACACATTCAGTGCAATCTTAATCAAAATTGCACCAGCATTCTTCTCAAAGCTAGAACAAACAATCCTAAAATTTGTATGGAACCACAAAAGACCCCAAATAGCCAAAGTAATACTAAAGAAGAAACTCAAAGCAGGAGGCATCGCAATCCCAGACTTTAGCCTCTACTACAAAGCTCTAATCATCGGGACAGTATGGTATTGGCAAAAAACAGACAAATAGACCAATGGAATATATAGAGAACCCAGAAGTGGACCCACAAATGTATGGCCAACCAATCTTTGACTGTCAGGAAAATATTCAATGGAAAAAAGATAGTCTCTTTAGCAAATGGTGCTGGGAGAACTGGACAGAAACATATAGAAGAATGAAACTAGACCACTTTCTTACACCATACACAAAAATAAACTCAAAATGGATGAAAGACCTAAGTGTGAGAAAAGAAACTTTCCAAATTGAAAATAAAGATGGACATGATCTGTTTTCCAATGGTATGATCATTTGGCATCCAAGTTTGCTCCATCTGTAGGGTTAGAAAGTGTAAGTTGACATATGGATGCCCTTAATAAATACACTATAAAGGCACTCAATGACTCACAAAACAGCATCTCCTTACTGGACACTGAAGCCACACAGATGCACAAAGCAGTTTTACAAAATAGAAGGGCCTTAGATGTTTTAATAGTGGCCCAAGGTGGCACACGTGCTATTATTAAAACAGAATGCTGGGTATACATCCCAGACTATCACAAAAATGTCTCAGGGCTCTTAAAAGATATGAATACCCAAATTGAGGCCTTACAAAGTCTTTCTCTCTTTCACTGATTGGTTAAGTTCCTGGATTGGGGGAGGTTTATGGTTGACTCTTAAGGGTCTCTGTTGGACTTTTCATTCTTCTGGTCATGCTAATCCTAATCTATTGCCTTTTTCGATGACGGTCATCTTGGTGCCAAGACTCCATCACTACAATGACTTCTCAATGACAGATGATCTTTAACCACAAAGATACCACCTTACTCTCCACGTTGAATTCAGCTGCCTTTACTATAGTAACTCCCCTTTATGTTCCCCTTCTGGTCAATATTGACCCATAGGTAGAGACATCTGTATGCCCCTATTCAGCAGTTAGAAGCTACAGAAGGTGAAACCTTCCACCTTCAACAACCTTAAAGATTTAAGGGTCAAAAGAGGGGATATGATGAGGGAGTATGAGCTAGCTGAGGGGCAAACACAAGCTAGCACCGCACCCCTCCCCCAAGGTGGGATATGTGTGATATTCCTTGGACAGTCCCAACTACCCCCAAAACAAGAAAGGACAAAAAGCAAATGGCTAAACTGATAAAAGCCTTCACCAGTTTACCAGAAAAAGGCAATCCCATCAACAGCCTAAAGTTCAGGAACTCCCTACTGTCTTAATGTTAATGCTTTGCCTGATGGAAAAAAAACCTTAACTTGACAATAGCTAGGCCTCCAATAATCTGAGTCTTCAGCATATGAAAATCCCTTTAGGAAACTCTCTCTTGACTTTATCTCCACCGACTGAAAAAAATAGTCACCCTCCACACCTACAGTGCAGCTCTTTCTGCCCATGGGTCCTGTCTCAGTGCTTTAACAAAATCACCTTTTTGCACCAAAGACATCTTCAAGAATTATTTCTTGGCCATCGGCTCTGGACTGCCCCACCACCCAATCATGTCAAAACTTCATGAGTATCATATACTTAACTTAATGAAATTTTCTGCTTATTCCATCTAAAACCTATATATTACTTGGGTGCCCCTTTACTGTTTGGAGACCTTGACTTGGGTCTCACCGGCTCCACTGCCTTGAAAGTCTGCAAAGGTACCAGAAATATTTGCTTGTACTCAGACATTTACACTCAGGATCACATATGTCCTCAAATCCATCTTTCCTATAGAATGTTTTTGCCTTCCATGAATCCAGATATAGACCTTAAATTTTTTCATTCTTACTGAGTTTTATACATGTTACATACCACATTTTAGTTTTATGGTTCACTCAGCCTTTACCATCTTCAGAGAGGACAACTCAACTAAAATCAATAATTCATTATTTAAATATTCCCCAAACTAAAATCAGTATAAAATAAATGTAAATAATTAAATCTTCAAATAATCTTGGGTTAAGCCTGTATAGCACTTACTTTTCTGAAGTTAGTAAAGTGTAAACTGCATAAAAATTGGGGGGACATGCTACACACACACACACACACACACACACACACACACACACAGATCCTTTGACAAGGCGATCCAGTATTTTCAAGTTGAAGAATGTAGTTTCTCCTTTTATTTCAATCTTTCCTAAAACTTTGACCCTACTTCTTCTTACTCTACTTAAAATACATACAGTCTCTGTTCTCTACATCAATTCCCTAGTAGGTGTAAAAATCCCTTCTCAGTGAGTTGGGGTGTTATACCAGAAATACCATAGACTGAGTGGTTTTAAACAACACACATGCATTTTTCACAGTTTTAGAGGCTGTGAAGTCCAATATCAAGACACAGGCAGATTCAGTGTCTGTTGAGACCAACTTTCACACACAGGTATATCTTTTCCTTACAAGTGGGTGACAGGTTTCTGGGGTCTCTTTTCCTAAGGGCACTAATCCCATTTATGAGGACCTCACCCTCATGACCTAATCACCTCCCCAAGTCCCCAACTCTTAATACCTTCACATTGGGATTAGGGTTTCAACCTATGACTGGGGAGAAACACATCAGTTCATATCACTCCCCAAAGGCCAGGATAAGTTACCAGGTGCTAAGCTGTTGATCCCTTCAGTCCTCTGGTGGCAGGACAGGACCTAGGAGTGTCATAGCCTTAGGGCACAACCTAGTCTGGAGCAGCCTCAGCTGATTGATTACCCTTGTGGGCTCTGTAAATCTAACCTTTTCCTAAGAGTGCTTTGCCAAGAAAAAGGGTTGAGAAGCTCCAGCTGTCCTCTGAACTGCCTCCTAATCTGTCCTGTCTTTCTTAAACTGTAATGTCCTTTATTTGACACCTCTGGCATGGCACTATTACTTGATCATCTGGGAAAGGGCAGGACAGCCTTCACACCCACCCAGCTGAGTCTCCTTTCAATTATGCAGGAATAGGTAACCTGCCTTGAGGATAAACTCTGCCAGGAGGCGCCACTTCCCCCTGACCTTGACATACAGACTCAGCCAAGTTTTCATTTAAGGAATATTTACTGTTGGAAATTAGGAGACACAGCACCTGTAAGGCCTGGTCTCTGTCCTTAAGGACCTCATGAGGCTGCTCCAGGGGAAGCCCTGCACAGGCCAAGAGTTACACAAGGACACAGGACAGGTGTCCTGCTGCATGCGTGGATGCCAGGTGATCTCTGGAATAGATGAGGGAAGCAGCAGGTGCCATGGGTCATAAATGCTCAAATATATCATGCTTCTTAGAAGGGATGCTCTCTCTGCATGTCTAAAATCTCCCATTTCCTGATACAAATTAATGATTCTTTGAGAAGATGGTCAATGAATGGCTTTTGTCTTTTACAAATGCATATTTTGGCTAGACAGCCATTTGTGCCTCTTGTCTTAAAACTTTCTTCAGAACCTGGTAAAAACTCCTTCAAAGTTAATTTTTTTTTAACGTTCATTTTTTGAGAGACAGAGAGAAAGTGTGAGCAGGGGAGGGGCAGAGGGAGAGGGAGACACAGAATCCAAAGCAAGCTCCAGGATCTGAACTGACAGCACAGAGCCCAACATGGGGCTCAAACTCAGAAACTGTGAGATCATGATCTGAGCCGAAGTCAGACGCTTAACTGACTGAGCCACCCAGGCACCCCAAAAAGCCTTCAAAATTTAAAGGAATGAGGGATTAATGGTACATCTTTTTTTTTTTTTTTGACAGCACCAAAATTACCTCCACTGATATTTAGTAGGGGAGGTTCACAGCTAACATCAAATAACAAATGATTTGCCAATATCTATGCTAACATCAATTATAAATGATTTGCCAATACCTAAGCATTTTACTTGCAGCAACCTCACAATCACTCTATGATGCAAGCAGTTTTCACAATCACCCATGATGTAAGCAGGACAGGTATATATTGCCCCTTTTATCAAAGAACAAAACTGAAGCGCAGAGAGGGTAAATGACTTCTCAAGATCACCTAGCTAGGAAGTAGCAGAGCCCTCACAATGAAATCCCCAATGTTCTCAACACCTCTCTTTTAAACATTAAGTGACTTCTTAAAATAAAGAGTCAACCTAGTCCTACAATTGAAGCAGTTGTGTGGCTACGAATATTCACTTTGTCTATTAAATGCTCGCAAGTCTGAGAAGAAACGTTCTTGTTATTCTATCATCCCCTTAGGTACTTTTTCCTTTTCACTCCTGGCACCGATGTCTTTATAGGTTTCTTCTATTGCCTTCTGAGAACCTGCTTTCCAGAACTGGATTATGTATGACTCTCAGGAAGCCATAAATGAATAACAAAATTTAAAATGCCATACATCTCACACAGTTCATATACATCTAACTCCTAAGCCTTAATATAAAGCTCTCACAGGAGCATTTCAGGCAGCCATCCAGAGGTGGCAGAGATGGCTTTTGGTAGAGTGAGGTGTTCTCACATGTAAGCTGTGAGCATGTTCTCACATGTCAGCTGTGACATGTTCCCAGCCCACCTGTGTCACCACACGAAAGTCTGGTCCTTGACTTCACACTGCACTAGGTTAGACTGTCTCCAAGGAGGAGTATTTTCCAAAAGCTCTAGGAGGATGATATGCTTGTATTTGAAGAGACTCCATATAGGTAAGTCTAGAGAATTCATTGGTTTAAGATTCTCATATCTTTTCCATTTTCTAGGACCAGTCCCCAATGCTCTCTCTTTCCCATCCTCATCACTATCTCTGGGATGAGCCACATGGGAACGGCTATTTTCAGGGTTCCAAAAAGCCTGTAGAACAGAGTCTCGGGCAAAATCTGTTTAAACTGCATTTAAGATACAAACTGGCTATAAAATGTCTCTCGTTCCATCACACACCAAACTTTTATTGAACTCTACAGTGTAGTATTTCTAGTAGAAATATCAACAAAATATGGTATCACCTCAACGCTTGGGCAGGTCATAGTTTAGTGAGTCCTGTAAATGGCTATGAAAAGTGATATGAACAGTAAAGGAAGTGGGAATAAGAACATAATGAAAACGCAGAAATCAGAGTAATCAATTCTTCTCCCAGGAAGGAGAAGAGAGAAGGCCAGA
>NW_024417332.1:0-2578 GCF_014898765.1 Herpailurus yagouaroundi | reverse complement strand
ACACTCTTCCAAAACTCAATCAGGAGGAAATAGAAAGCTTGAACAGATCCATAATCAGCGAAGAAATTGAATCGGTTATCAAAAATCTCCCAACAAATAAGAGTCCAGGACCAGGTAGCTTCCCAGGGGAGTTCTACCAGACGTTTAAAGCAGAGATAATACCTATCCTTCTCAAGCTATTCCAAGAAATAGACAGGGAAGGAAATCTTCCAGACTCATTCTATGAAGCCAATATTACTTTGATTCCCAAACCAGACAGAGAGCCAGTAAAAAAAGAGAACTACAGGCCAATATCCCTGATGAATATGGATGCAAAAATTCTCAATAAGATACTAGCAAATCGAATTCAGCAGCATATAAAAAGAATTATTCACCATGATCAAGTGGGATTCATTCCTGGGATGCAGGGCTGGTTCAACATTCGCAAATCAATCAACATGAACATCACATTAATAAAAGAAAAGATAAGAACCATATGATCCTGTCAATTGATGCAGAAAAGGCCTTTGACAAAATCCAGCACCCTTTCTTAATAAAAACCCTTGAGAAAGTCGGGATAGAAGGAAAATACTTAAACATCATAAAAGCCATTTATGAAAAGCCCACAGCTAACATCATCCTCAATGGGGAAAAACTGAGAGCTTTTTCCCTGAGATCAGGAACATGACAGGGATGCCCACTCTCACCGCTGTTGTTTAACATAGTGTTGGAAATTCTAGCATCAGCAATCAGACCACAAAAGGAAATCAAAGGCATCAAAATTGGCAAAGATGAAGTCAAGCTTTCACTTTTTGCAGATGACATGATACTACTATACATGGAAAATCCTATAGACTCCACCAAAAGTCTGCTAGAACTGATACATGAATTTAGCAAAGTTGCAGGATACAAAATCAATGTACAGAAATCAGTTGCATTCTTATACACTACCAATGAAGCAACAGAAAGACAAAGAAACTGATCCCATTCACAATTGCACCAAGAAGCATAAAATACCTAGGAATAAATCTAACCAAAGATGTAAAAGATCGGTATGCTGAAAACTATAGAAAGCTTATGATGGTAATTGAAGAAGATATAAAGAAATGGAAAGACATTCCCTGCTCATGGATTGGAAGAATAAATATTGTCAAAATGTCAATACTACCCAAAGGTATCTACACATTCAATGCAATCCTAATCAAAATTGCACTAGCATTCTTCTCGAAACTAGAACCAGCCATCCTAAAATTCATATGGATCCACAAAAGGCCCCGAATAGCCAAAGGAATTTTGAAGAAGAAGACCAAAGCAGGAGGCATCACAATCTCAGATTTTAGCCTCTACTACAAAGCTGTCATCATCAAGACAGCATGGTATTGGCACAAAAACAGACACATAGACCAATGGAATAGAATAGAAACCCCAGAACTAGACCCACAAACGTATGGCCAACTCATCTTTGACAAAGCAGGAAAGAACATCCAATGGAAAAAAGACAGTCTCTTTAACAAATGGTGCTGGGAGAACTGGACAGCAACATGCAGAAGGTTGAAACTAGACCACTTTCTCACACCATTCACAAAAATAAACTCAAAATGGATCAAGGACCTGAATGTGAGACAGGAAACCATCAAAACCCTAGAAGAGAAAGCAGGAAAAGACCTCTCTGACCTCAGCCGTAGCAATCTCTTACTCGACACATCCCCAAAGGCAAGGGAATTAAAAGCAAAAATGAATTACTGGGACCTTATGAAGATAAAAAGCTTCTGCACAGCAAAGGAAACAACCAACAAAACTAAAAGGCAACCAACGGAATGGGAAAAGATATTTGCAAATGACATATGGGACAAAGGGCTAGTATCCAAAATCTATAAAGAGCTCACCAAACTCCACACCCGTAAAACAAATAACCCAGTGAAGAAATGGGCAGAAAACATGAATAGACACTTCTCTAAAGAAGACATCCGGTTGGCCAACAGGCACATGAAAAGATGCTCAACGTCTCTCCTCATCAGGGAAATACAAATCAAAACCACACTCAGATATCACCTTCACGCCAGTCAGAGTGGCCAAAATGACAAATCAGGAGACTATAGATGCTGGAGAGGATGTGGAGAAACGGGAACCCTCTTGAACTGTTGGTGGGAATGCAAATTGGTGCAGCCACTCTGGAAAACAGTGGAGGTTCCTCAGAAAATTAAAAATAGACCTACCCTATGACCCAGCAATAGCACTGCTAGGAATTTACCCAAGGGATACAGGAGTACTGATGCATAGGGGCACTTGTACCCCGATGTTTATAGCAGCACTCTCAACAATAGCCAAATGATGGAAAGAGCCTAAATGTCCATCAACTGATGAATGGATAAAGAAATTAAGAAATTGTGGTTTATATACACAATGGAGTACTACAGGGTAATGAGAAAGAACGAAATATGGCCCTTTGTAGCAACGTGGATGGAACTGGAGAGTGTGATGCTAAGTGAAATAAGCCATACAGAGAAAGACAGTTACCATATGTTTTCACTCTTATGTGGATCCTGAGAAACTTGACAGAAACCCATGGGAGAGGGGAAGGAAAAAAAAAAAAAAAAAA
>NW_024417331.1:0-1968 GCF_014898765.1 Herpailurus yagouaroundi | reverse complement strand
TTAGTTTATGGTGGTTGTAACCAAACCTTAATATTGTGTGGAGACTAGACAACCTTGAAATCCCTATAATGTGATGGTCTGGGGACTCTTGCCATATAGATTGTCAAAAATCTTTTTATATGTCCGATACAGAAGCAATAGAACTCATTCACTTAACATAGATTTAATGAGCATATACTATGTGCTATTTAGAGCTCTACTCTTGTTGGGGAAGTGAATAAAGTGCTCCAAAGATGGTCAATGGGGCTCAAACAGACTCTGGTCTCTGGCTTAGAGACCTCGCTTCTGGGTTCTTCTTCCTTTGTTTGGTGTATGTGCGAAAACCCCCACAGATATGGAAGCTGACAACTATAAATTACCATACCCACTTGACTTTCCCTCAGGAATGCGTCCAGAAGAGTATCTGAATAGGCCTCTCATCTGGCGGTATATCCTAACTTTGTCCGTCTTGTGAAACCAAATATGAGAAAGATATTAATAATGGGATGAAAACAGAGTAAGCCTACGATTTTAGAGGTGGTGATCAAAAAATGTTAAAAGGAGTTTTCAGGTTACCATGGGGTGACAACGACACCCAAGAAGTTAAGGAATTTTGTGAACTAGAATAGCCCACATGCAATGTAGGATGGCCTCCAGAAGGGACATTAGATGCTCAAATAGTGCAGCAGGTTTGGCTAATAGTCACTGGGAACCCAGGCCACCCTGATCCATTTCCGTACATCGACTCCTGGCTTGACATTGCCCCAAATCTACTGCCTTGAAGGTGATTCATCATTAGCAAACAGAGCCAGGCAAAGGTTTTAGCCACTTTATCTGGAGAGTCACCCAGGGAGCCAAAGAAGCGACCCACTGCTCCTCTAATATTTGAAAGAGATATGGAGGAAGATATTGTCTTTCCACCTCCTCATGACTTTCAAGCTCCCTCCCCCCGTCCCCTGAGCTTGAGACTCCTCCTGCATCTGTCTCTCCAGCCACAGCCAGAGTCAGTGCAGTTGCCACTGCAGTCAGTGCCGCCCATCACCCCGCCACTCTCAGACCCAGATAACCCACCCCAACATGGGACAGCAGCCAGACTGCGCCCAAGACCCAGACCTTAAACTCTCCGAATTTATGTAACAGAGACGAGAGAGCCTGAAAGCAGAATGAGGATGGACCAGTCCAGACCAGCCATTCCATGATGTGTTATCTACCTTTCTCTACAACCGACCTCCTCAATTGGAAACACAACCCTCCACCATAGTCCGAAAAGCCACAAGCAACGGTTGACTTGATGGAGTCCCTCTTCCCGACCTACTGACAGACTTGGGAAGATTGTCAAAAGTTACTCCATACATTGTTGAATTAAAAATAAGGATGACAGAAACATGACAGTACCTAGAAGATCACACATCTCCAGGAATCAATGACCCTACTGCCTGGGCTCAAGCTGCATGCCTGAAGAACACCCAACATGGGATTTCACACAGAAGGAGGACAGGGCCACGTCTGAGGATACCAGAAAGCCCTCCTTCAGGGAGTCTGAGCTGGAGTCAACAATCCCATGAACATGACTAAAATATCATCAGTCACACAGCACCCTGGGGACTCTCCCGCAGACTACTATGAAAGATTCTGTGAGGCGTACCATGTATAGGTTCCGTTTGACCCCGTGGCACAAGTAAGTCAACAGATTGTAAATACCACTTTTGGGGCACAGGCTGCCCCAGATATCCGACGAAATCTCCAGAGGTTGGAGGGCTTTGCCAGATGAATATCATTCAGCTAGTAGAGGTCATCAATACAGTTTTCACCAACAGAAATTTGCAGCTGAAAGAGAAATGAAGACTAAAAAAGAAGGCCACCTTTCTCACAGCAGAACTAAAGAACAGATGCAGCTGTTTTTTAGCAGGATCGAATAACCCCAACCCCAAAAATGGGGGACGGCCATAGCCCCCTTCGCAAGGTACCAGTGTGCATACTGCAAAGGCA
>NW_024417330.1:0-2551 GCF_014898765.1 Herpailurus yagouaroundi | reverse complement strand
TATCAGACAAACTAGACTTTAAATTAAAGGCTGTAACAAGAGATGAAGAAGGACATTATATAATAGTGACAGGGTCTATCCATCAGGAAGAGCTAACAATTATAAATGTCTATGTGCCGAATACCGGAGCGCCCAAATATATAAAACAATTACTCATAAACATAAGCAACCTTATTGATAAGAATGTGATAATTGCAGGGGACTTTAACACCCCACTTACAGAAATGGATAGATCATCTAGCCACACGGTCAATAAAGAAACAAGGGCCCTGAATGAGACATTGGATCAGATGGACTTGACAGATATATTTAGAACTCGGCATCCCAAAGCAACAGAATATACTTTCTTCTCGAGTGCACATGGAACATTCTCCAAGATAGATCATATACTGGGTCACAAAACAGCCCTTCATAAGTTTACAAGAATTGAAATCATACCATGCATACTTTCAGACCACAATGCCATGAAGCTTGAAATCAACCACATGAAAAAGTCTGGAAAACCTCCAAAAGCATGGAGGTTAAAGAACACCCTGCTAACGAATGAGTGGGTCAACCAGGCAATTAGAGAAGAAATTTAAAAATATATGGAAACAAACGAAAATGAAAATACAACAATCCAAACGCTTTGGGACGCAGCGAAGGCAGTCCTGAGAGGAAACTACATTGCAATCCAGGCCTATCTCAAGAAACAAGAAAAATCCCAAATACAAAATCTAACGGCACACCTAAAGGAAATAGAAGCAGAACAGCAAAGGCAGCCTAAACCCAGCAGAAGAAGAGAAATAATAAAGATCAGAGCAGAAATAAACAATATAGAATCTAAAAATACTGTAGAGCAGATCAACGAAACCAAGAGTTGGTTTTTTGAAAAAATAAACAAAATTGACAAACCTCTAGCCAGGCTTCTCAAAAAGAAAAGGGAGATGACCCAAATAGATAAAATCATGAATGAAAATGGAATTATTACAACCAATCCCTCAGAGATACAAACAATTATCAGGGAATACTATGAAAATTATATGGCAACAAATTGGACAACCTGGAAGAAATGGACAAATTCCTGAACACCCACACTCTTCCAAAACTCAATCAGGAGGAAATAGAAAGCTTGAACAGACCCATCACCAGCGAAGAAATTGAATCGGTTATCAAAAATCTCCCAACAAATAAGAGTCCAGGACCAGATGGCTTCCCAGGGGAGTTCTACCAGACGTTTAAAGCAGAGATAATACCTATCCTTCTCAAGCTATTCCAAGAAATAGAAAGGGAAGGAAAACTTCCAGACTCATTCTATGAAGCCAGTATTACTTTGATTCCTAAACCAGACAGAGACCCAGTAAAAAAAGAGAACTACAGGCCAATATCCCTGATGAATATGGATGCAAAAATTCTCAATAAGATACTAGCAAATCGAATTCAACGACATATAAAAAGAATTATTCACCATGATCAAGTGGGATTCATTCCTGGGATGCAGGGCTGGTTCAACATTTGCAAATCAATCAACGTGATACATCACATTAACAAAAAAAAAGAGAAAAACCATATGATCCTGTCAATCGATGCAGAAAAGGCCTTTGACAAAATCCAGCACCCTTTCTTAATAAAAACCCTTGAGAAAGTCGGGATAGAAGGAACATACTTAAAGATCATAAAAGCCATTTATGAAAAGCCCACAGCTAACATCATCCTCAACGGGGAAAAACTGAGAGCTTTTTCCCTGAGATCAGGAACACGACAGGGATGCCCACTGTCACCGCTGTTGTTTAACATAGTGCTGGAAGTTCTAGCATCAGCAATCAGACAACAAAAGGAAATCAAAGGCATCAAAATTGGCAAAGATGAAGTCAAGCTTTTGCTTTTTGCAGATGACATGATATTATACATGGAAAATCTGATAGACTCCACCAAAAGTCTGCTAGAACTGATACATGAATTCAGCAAAGTTGCAGGATACAAAATCAATGTACAGAAATCAGTTGCATTCTTATACACTAACAATGAAGCAACAGAAAGACAAATAAAGAAACTGATCCCATTCACAATTGCACCAAGAAGCATAAAATACCTAGGAATAAATCTAACCAAAGATGTAAAGGATCTGTATGCTGAAAACTATAGAAAGCTTATGAAGGTAATCGAAGAAGATTTAAAGAAATGGAAAGACATTCCCTGCTCATGGATTGGAAGAATAAATATTGTCAAAATGTCAATACTACCCAAAGCTATCTACACATTCAATGCAATCCCAATCAAAATTGCACCAGCATTCTTCTCGAAACTAGAACAAGCAATCCTAAAATTCATATGGAACCACAAAAGGCCCCGAATAGCCAAAGTAATTTTGAAGAAGAAGACCAAAGCAGGAGGCATCACAATCCCAGACTTTAGCCTCTACTACAAAGCTGTCATCATCAAGACAGCATGGTATTGGCACAAAAACAGACACATAGACCAATGGAATAGAATAGAAACCCCAGAACTAGACCCACAAACGTATGGCCAACTCATCTTTGACAAAGCAGGAAAGAACATCCAATGGAAAAAA
>NW_024417329.1:0-3291 GCF_014898765.1 Herpailurus yagouaroundi | reverse complement strand
TTCGTCGGATATCTGGGGCAGCCTGTGCCACCAAAGTGGTATTTACAATCTGTTGACTTACTTGTGCCACGGGGTCAAACGGAACCTATACATGGTACGCCTCAAAGAATCTTTCATAGTAGTCTCCGGGAGACTCCCCAGGGTGCTATGTGACTGATGACATTTTAGTCATGTTCATGGGATTGTTGACTCCAGCTCAGACTCCCTGAAAGATGGCTTCCTGGTATCCTCAGACGTGGCCCTGTCCTCCTTCTGTGCTGAAATCCCATGTTGGGTGTTCTTCAGGCATGCAGCTTGAGACCAGACAGTAGGGTCATTGATTCCTGGAGATGTGTGATCTTCTAGGTACTGTCATGTTTCTGTCATCGTTATTTTTAATTGAACAAAGTATGGACTAACTGTTGACAATCTTCCCAAGTCTGTCAGTAGGTCGGGAAGAGGGACTCCATCAAGTCAATCGTTGCTTGTGGCTTTTCGGACTATGGTGGAGGGCTGTGTTTCCAATTGAGGAGGTCGGTTGTAGAGAAAGGTAGATAACACATCATGGAATGGCTGGTCTGGACTGGTCCATCCTCATTCTGCTTTCAGGCTCTCTCATCTCCGTTACATAAATTCGGAGAGTTTAAGGTCTGGGTCTTGGGCGCAGTCTGGCTGCTGTCCCATGTTGGGGTGGGTTATCTGGGTCTGAGAGCGGTGGGGTGATGGGCGGCACTGACTGCAGTGGCAACTGCACTGACTCTGGCTGTGGCTGGAGAGACAGATGCAGGAGGAGTCTCAAGCTCAGGGGACGGGGGGAGGGAGCTTGAAAGTCATGAGGAGGTGGAAAGACAATATCTTCCTCCACATCTCTTTCAAATATTAGAGGAGCAGTGGGTCGCTTCTTTGGCTCCCTGGGTGAGTCTCCAGATAAAGTGACTAAAACCTTTGCCTGGCTCTGTTTGCTAATGATGAATCACCTCTAAGGCAGTAGATTTGGGGCAATGTCAAGCCAGGAGTCGATGTACGGAAATGGATCAGGGTGGCCTGGGTTCCCAGTGACTATTAGCCAAACCTGCTGCACTATTTGAGCATCTAACTTCCCTTCTGGAGGCCATCCTACATTGCATGTGGGCTATTCTAGTTCACAAAATGTCCTTAACTTCTTGGGTGTCGTTGTCACCCCATGGTAACCTGAAAACCCCTTTTAACATTTTTTGATCACCACCTCTAAAATCGTAGGCTTACTCTTTTTTCATCCCATGATTAATATCTTTCTCATATTTGGTGTCACAAAGAAGGACAAAGTTAGGATATACCGCCAGATGAGAGGCCTATTAAGATACTCTTCTGGACGCATTCCTGAGGGAAAATCAAGTGGGTATGGTAAGTTATAGTTGTCAGCTTCCATAACTGTGGGGGTTTTCGCACATACACCAAACAAAGGAAGAAGAACCCAGAAGCGAGGTCTCTAAGCTAGAGATCAGAGTCTGTTTGAGCCCCATTGACCATATTTGGAGCACTTTATTCACTTCTCCAACAAGAGTAGAGCTCTAAATAGCACATAGTATATGCTCATTAAATCTATGTTAAGTGAATGAGTTCTATTGCTTCTGTATCGGACATATAACAAGATTTTTGACAATCTATATGGAAGAGTCCCCAGACCATCACATTATAGGGATTTCAAGGTTGTCTAGTCTCCACACAATATTAATGTTTGGTTACAACCACCATAAGCTAACCCTACAACCTCCCATCCTGGATCATATAATGCCCCTGTCTCCTCCTCATTCACAATCTTTGGCAACTGAGTGCAGACAATTCCATCATGTGGTCTTGGTTCAGAAAGCCAAATACCTCGGTTTCTCTCAGTCAGACAGAATGAAATCTGACTGTGAACGTCTGCCAGTAACGTTGCAATAGAGATGAAGAAGATCAATTCAAGTGGACTCCCTGAGCTGATCCCTAGAATCTCTTTAGGGCATGAGTACAGTTAAATAGAAATGCTGCACTCAGAAATATGTCTGCTGCTTATCCAAGGAACAAAAGCAAGCATTTAAAAAGTAAGCCGTTTCCCTGCATAACAGGGTAATCAGGGAGAGTGCGTGGTGCAAAGTGGGTGAATTCTTCTCTAGAGCCTTAACTATTGCAGAGACACAGTTCAACCTATGGGGGTGTATAACAGAAACATGAAACCTGAGAGCTGCCATTTTGGGTAACAATGTTCTCTAACTGTGCCTTATGCACTTACCTGATAATCCAAGGGAGACAAGCACTAATTATAAGTGGCATAGAAGTGGACAATTTCTACATGGTTCAACACGTCTTTGTAATAATTAGTCCTGTCTGCTGTTTGCACGTGAACATTCCGTTTTGGTCATTTTCCCCAAGAAATAAATGGTCCCCTGTGTTTCAGTGGGCTTGTAAACTTAGCCTTCTGGAATAGGGTTGGAGACAACCAAAGGGTATCTCTTGGTAACTGTTGTTTCATTTTGTTCGAGAGTTATGGATCTACCCTGATAAAAGGATTCGGAATTTTCTTAGTATGTCTTAAGACTGATTTGGAAGCTCATTTTCTGTATTGAATTCAACTTGACAAAGAGAGTATTGCATGTCAGACATTGTGAAACATATAACTGAAGGAATATTACTTCCCAAAGATTGACCCTCAAAATCAGTACACCTTAGTAATGACGCCTTGTTTTTTGGAAGGTCATGAAGATGTGGATCAAGGGAAGAATGGATTAAAATTAAATAGAACCAATAAGAAAATATAAAAGTACATTTACCATTAGTACGGATAACCAATAATTCATGAAATGTTGTTTATTTCATTTATTTATATGTATGTGTATGCGTATGTGTATGCTGACACTGGGCTGT
This sequence comes from Herpailurus yagouaroundi, assembly GCF_014898765.1. Taxonomy (NCBI): domain Eukaryota; kingdom Metazoa; phylum Chordata; class Mammalia; order Carnivora; family Felidae; genus Herpailurus; species Herpailurus yagouaroundi. The sequence goes on along the minus strand of NW_024417329.1, from coordinate 429 downwards.
GGAGAAATATGTGTTCCTTACAGTATATTGGGGATAAAATATTTGAAAGACGCTGTGCTAATGCACCTTATCAAGCTGCCTGGTGCCTCTGTAGCTTGAGTTCTTGATAGGGCTTAGGTGCATCCTCTTCATACGCTTGCGTGAAATTTGGAAGGTATGATGGCTAATTTTATGTGTCAACTTTACTAGGCCACAGAGGTCCAGATGCTTGGTGATACGTTTTCCTGGTGATTTGTGATGGGAAAAACTTGAGTCTGTACAGTGAGTCAAACAGATTATTTTCCTAATGTAAGTGGGCCTTATCTAATCAGTGAGAAGCCCTGAATAGAATAAGGATGACTCTCCCAGGGATACTAGGGAATTACTCTTGCCTGCCTGAATCTCTTTAAAAAGGGACATTGGCCTCTTCCCCAGATTCAGACTGAAACA